>NC_139162.1:39186938-39301938 GCF_964270905.1 Leucopleurus acutus
TTTTTATACTAAAAAAAATCATACAACCAAGGAACGAATTACTTGACGTTTCAGAGGCTTTCAAGACATCTTTCTTAGGTTGTATAGTTGCACTTATAATAATTTTAATATATTGAGGATTCAGATTGTTAACATGCTTTTTCTGTTTAAAAAATTAGGCTGCAGGTGATATTGTTGACATAAGAGAAGAAATTAAAACTGACTTTGAATTTAAAGGTAAGTAATAAGATTGTTTTATATATAGTTACTTAAATATTTACCATTTGTGTTGATTTTTAAGGAATCTTCTGTATTTGGGATTATATTTATATGATACTTTTTAATTCATAAAATGCAAACATTTGTTCCATTTATCCATTAATGTTTATAATGTCTATAATTTTTATGTAAAATTTTCATATTTAAATATATTTTTAATAGAACACATTAATGGATAACTTTTTGATGAAAAACTTGATTTCTGACCGATCTATTTAAGTGGTGAGTTTACATGGCTTCTTCAAAGTTATTTAATGCTCCATACATCTAAAACTCAGATGTGTATTCTTGGATCTGTTCCTAATTTGATCTTTGACCTTGGTCAAAATCATAATATATCTTTTGCTTATTTTTCTCCTTTTAAAATTGTAGCTTTAGATGTTTTTGGAAGAAAGAGTGAATATAATCTAAGCATATGTTAGCCATTCATTTTATGTTGGCTACAGGGGCCTTCCATACACAGGTTGTTGCCAGGTTCATTTAATAGCTTTCACTTGCCAAGGATTGGGTGTGTGTTTGGGTTTACTTCTATAAAGGCAGTGGTTTTCTAGTGCGCTTTAAAGTGTTATAGTAGTGAAAATTTTTAGAGTATTACAGAAATGGTTTATAATTTGCTACTATAGAAAACTTCTAACATTTATTTTGATTATTAAAGTTTGTATTTTAGTAATTAACTCTGAAGAGAACTTGTTAGTTGAAATAGAGGTGATTTTAGAAGCTATATTCTAGCCATACTATATACTGGCGTGGCATGACAAGTTATAGCTTGTGGCTTTGGAAGGTGAAATAAAGGAGACAGATATTAAAGTTAAAGAGCTGAAAGACAAGTTACGATTTTTGTTTGTGGTGACCATTGAAAGATTTATGTATTTTATAAGTCTGAAGCATAAAACTTGTTAATACTGTTTTATCAATAATAGTTATAGAGAATAGGCTATGAAATGTAATTTTGATATTTTCAGATTTAGAAAACAATTCTGTAAATTTGAATATATGATGGAGGTCATCTGTTAGTACCATATCTCGTAATGGCATTGTAGACTTCTCCCGTTGCCGTCTTTAAAGCTTTAATTTGCTTTATAAAAACATTATTCTTTTCAAGTGAAAAGCTGATAGGTTTGAGTTCAGATTTTATCCATCTCCTGCCTCACATGAGGATTATAAATAAGATAAAGCAATTTAAAAAGTAGAAATATTCATATATAAAATTATAGTAGAATTTTTCAAGGATTAGGCTCCATAGATTTCTCCTAGGGTATTCCTGTCTGGCAGTCCCTTAGAGTTGAAAGTATCCTGTGACAAGGCTTTTATGTGTTACTTTAGTAACTAAATTCTCTTGAGTAAGGATGGAAGATGGGTATTACTTGTGTTGAATTTTACATTATAGCTAGAGTGCATTGTGACCATTTCTGCTTATGCATTTTTGAAGCTTTCAAGCAACTCTTCACAGTCTTTAATATGCTTGTGAATCCTCTGGGGCTCTTGTTAAAATACAAATTCTGATTCAGCAGGTCTGGGGAGGCCCTGAGAGTCTATACTTCTGAAATGTTCTCCAGGGATGCCAGTACTGCTGGTCCTTGGACTACACTCTTAAGTAGCAAGATTCTAAGGAGACATACATCCTTGGAGGTCTACTGTTTGGCTTAAAAATCATGCCCCCCTCTTTCTCCACAACCCCTCACCCCAGGAGAAAATCTTATTAAGTCTAGGTTTGCGCCTTTTAAAAATTGGCTTTTAATAAACAGCCTTTCTTTTTTTTTTTTTTTTTTTAAATAGCAAAACACCGAATTGCTCATAAACCTCACTCCAAACCAAAAACTTCAGGTATTTTTGAAGCAGAATTCTCAAATGATCTAAAATCCAAGGATCTGCTTGCTGATAAGGAGCTGTGGGATCGACTTGAAGAATTAGAGAGACAAGAAGAATTGCTGGGTGAAATTGATATTGATAGGTACCTAATGACAAAGTTCCTTACACACATTTCCTTATAAAATATGTGCTGATTGAAGAAAATACAGAAAAGCATGCTATACTAAAATATCAATAATCCTACCACCCTAAAATAAATATTCTCTAGAATATTTTCTTTTAAGGCCATGTGTTCATGCACATGCCAGTGCATCTGTGTGTACAGAAATACACAAAATCAATATTCCTATTTTTTATTATAAGGTTTCAGCCCTATTTTGTATAATAAAGTAAGGTATACCAGATACTTCACTTTAAATAATTATGGATGCTTTATATATTATATTTTAAATGAGTTGTTTTTATACTGTAGTCAAGATAATGCTGTATGTGTGAATGACTTGTTAAAAAAAAATATGTGCATTCAGTTTAAGTTTGTTGCTGTAAAATATCCTTGCTTTCCTTTGCAAACTTTTCTGCTTATTGAGCAGGTAATTTGTAATCTGGTCAAGTAGTTATAGATATGAAAAACTTTACCAAATTGCCATTTGAAATACATATTAGCACTCACTCAGAATTATCAGAGTGCTCAATGAAAACTGTTACTATAGAATTTCCTATATTATTTTGCTTAAATGATATGCACAATTAGTTACTGTGAAAAATAAGACATGAAACACAAAGGATATTTTTTTCACTACCATATTTCACCTATACTTAGGTCTTTTTGATTAACTGATACTGTTTAATTTTTGTAAATCAGTTTTTAATCTTATGATTTTCTTGGTCACGATTCTTTTTCTACTTTTGCATGATGTTATTTCAGTTTGTTGCATTTTGGGTTTTGTTATTTTTATAAGGTCCTCAAATCCTTTGTAGAATGAAGCAAGCATGAGAAGTATATGTGTATAAATCATGCACATATGTAGAAATCTTTTATTTTTTAAAATTACAATAATACAGGCTTATAAAATATTTTGATTATAGAAAGAGAAAGAAATACGTTATAGTTCTGTGGTTGTAGTTTCTGGTCTTTAAATAAAGATAACATATTCTCTATGATTTCTTACAAATTTATGATTGTATTTGTATGGTATTTTATTGTATATGGCCAATATCCTCCTTGCAAAGATAAAAAAAAATCTACTGTATTCTACTTTTGTTTGAATAACTACAACATATAGAATTAGCATAGAAACTATTATTTATTAATTCATTTCAAAACATTTTATTAGCCTAGAAATCTAGGTTAAAAATACCTTATGCAAAACCTTAGTTTTTACCCTTTGAACTTAAGTGCAAATTAGAATATGTAAAATTCTAGTGTGTTTGTTTGATCTTGTTAATTTTCTTTTTCTAGTAAGCCTGATACTTTGATTGCAAATGGAGAAGATACGTCCTCTGAAGAGGAAAAGGAAGATCAGAACATAAATGTGAATATGATGAATCAAGTAATGGACTCTCTCACTCCCAGCAATTGTTATCAGAATGTTACAAATTCAGAACTGTTCAATGGTCAAGTGAATAGTCAATGGAACTGTTCAATTAATGGTTCAAATTCTTATCACAATAATGAAGATGAAGAAGAAGATGATGATGATGGTGGTGATAATGAAAATGACCATGATACCTTAGGGGCTGAAGATAATTCTATACCAACAATATATTTTTCTCATACTGTCGAACCTAAGAGGGTTTGTATACTTTTAACTTTACTAATTTTTCATATAATTTGAATATTAGAGATCATCTGCGGTATTCTTTAAAAGATCAGTATTAACAGGGATTAATATTGTTGATAGTGCCAAACAAGAAAGCCATCTTTTACCTCTTGCTCTGACCAATTTATCTAAAAAGAAAAAGGAAAATAAAAGTCTAGATAGTTAGCTGGTATTGGTCTGTTGTTCTCTTAAGCCACAATAGAATTTGAAATTTGGGGGTCTGGAAGGAGATCAGTTTGAGTGACAACTACTGTAACTCTACCTGTCCTTCATTCAGAAAGCTTTCTTAAGAATTCTAGAGTTAATTTGGGCATTTTGGTGTATTTAAGATGAAAGTGACTTGCATTAGTTAAATTTTTAATTATATCAGGTTGTTTCTATGTGGGCATAAAATGAATAGGAGCATCATGAGCAAAAAGGAAAGATTTAGAAGGAAGTAAAAATTAGTTCCATTTCTCACAAATTAAATATAAACATCTCTGGGTGGTAATCATGATTTTAGAATTTTGATATTTTAGAGCTGGAGGTTACTACAGAGAGGTCTTCTAATACAGGTTTTTAAGTTTTCTTAGTATCAAAAGACTTCTTGTTCCCTCCATACTTATTGTAGAATACCCAGTTTTAAAATCCCAGATCAAAGCAGGTTGGATCTCACTGAAGGAAGGACCTTAAACTCATTCCCTTGTTCTCTTGGCCTCATAATACTGCTTTAAGGAGCTACTGGGAATTTCATCTTTCTAATTTGTCTTTCTCAAGGAAACTTAGGGCCTAGAAGACCATAGAGCTAGTTAGTAATAAAACAGGGACTCCTTTTTCTCAGTTTGGTGCTTTTTTGTTTTTTTTTTACCACAACAGGGAACCCTTGCAGGGTTTGCCTGTATCAGAGGTAAGGGTCTGTGGTAGCAGTCTTAAAGGCCTGAGATTATTATTTAATCAAACGTGTTTAAGACATATTTGCTATTTCTTAGGTCAAGATTTCCCTGCTCTAATGTGAAGTGAAATACTTATATGGTGTTTTAAAATATATATTCTAATACTTCAAACTAAAAGGAGCATCTTGGAATTCTTTGGAAAAAATTGACCTATTAGCCAGGAAAAAAGTTTGTTTTGTGATTCTCTTTTCAGGCTTTAAATTAGTTTTCATTTAGATAAAACAGGAAGAATAAATAATATTTGCAGGAATGTTATGGGGAATAGCAGTCATTAATATGGAAAGATGGTGTAAATGCCGAGTAGGGATAGAAGAATAATGTATTAATCCTGAAGAGGGTTGATTTTTATTTTCTGGTCCTTAAATTTTTAAAAATTAGAGGTATTTTAAAAATTCTAAATAGTTAAGCATTATCCAATATTGTTTTTATGACTTAAGTTTTATATTCTTACTGAATATTTGTTTTGGTTAATTGTGCTGTTTGTTTTGAAATGCATGATTTAAGCCAAAAACTTATATCAAAGTAATGGGTGATGTGAAAGCTTATAATAATCTAGCATTTAGTTTGTATGTATTTTGCTTTCTGTATGATAATAAAGTCACTGATGACTAGAATTGGTCACTTAAGGTATAATTTAATACTGTAGAAGTATAAGAATTTGTTAGCCTTAGCTGATAATGCACATCATTTATGTCAAAAAATGTAAACTGCCTCTATTACTATTATTTCTTTAATTGTAGAGTTTATTGGTTTTAGTTTTGGCCTTGATTTCTCAAAAGGATCATAATTTTTTGCTATGAAATTTTTAGGTACGAATAAATACTGGAAAAAATACCACTTTAAAATTCAGTGAAAAGAAAGAAGAAGCCAAACGTAAGCGAAAGAACAGCTCTGGCAGTGGTCATTCTCCCCAAGAGCTGCCTATGATCAGGACTCCTGCTGACATTTACAGGTGAGTGGTATTCACAGATAGCAGAACAGCCTGCTCTTCCCTTCTCATTTTTTGCAGCTGAGTGTATACAGGAAAAGGTTGCTTGTAACACAGAAGGCTCTCACTGAAAAGTGAGGTATTCTGATAGAGTTAGCTCAGTGTTTTAAAGGCTCTCACAGGAGCTGCTGAGCCCCCACCACAGCTTTTCAGTTCAAAGCAATTGGAAGGTTGCTTGGTTTTTTGCTTTTGCCCCTCTTTGCCAGTGCTTTTAAAACATTCCCAATCTAGTAAAAAAATGTTGTATGTTAACTTTAGAATGAAAGTTTGTGTTTCTAGTATGCTGGGGCAGCACTTTTCCTATCACAGCTATGACAGTGCTTGGCACGTGCTTTACCTTTCCACAGAGTTGAAGTTAAGTATGCTATTCCAATTTTTTGTTGTATTGTTGAGAAAGCTGTCATTTGAAAATACCTACTGTTTTCATGACGCTTATTGGTAAAATAGTGAAAATCGCTAAGTGACTTCTGAGCAGGTCTAAAATATATGTAGAATTTTGGCAAATCACGCTGTTGTCACCCAGAACATGTGTATAAATAAACGACTGTATTTTATTAGGCCAAACAATAATAAAAGTAATGTAAATATGTCATTCGAGGCTACAAAACTATTGTGATGGTGAAAATTTTGGATATAAGTTTGAATAAAACATTTCAGATTGATTTCTAGAAAAGATTTTTTAAAATCCTTGTAAATTTATTCTCAGTTTTATGAGTTAACTAAAGAGTATATTTTTTTGATATTATAGAGTCTTTGTTGATATTGTGAATGGAGAATATGTCCCTCGTAAGTCCATCCTGAAGTCTCGCAGTAGAGAGAACAGTGTTTGCAGTGATACCAGTGAAAGCAGTGCTGCTGACTTTGATGATAGACGGGGAGTCTTGAGGAGCATTAGCTGTGAAGAGGCCACTTGTAGTGATGCTAATGAGAGCATTTTGGACGAGGAACAACAAGAAAATCATCAAAAGAAACTTTTTCCTTTATCAGTAACACCTGAGGTATGTGTGTATCTTTAACTCTTTATTTTATATAGTATCTTTGACCAATTTTTGTGAGTTAAAAAGGTGGTGGTGGTAGCTCCATTTCAAAGGGGTATGCAATTCATTTTCCCCATTTTGGAGTTGAAAGATTTTTTAAAAATTGTAGCTGCTGTATCTTCCAGGTATGGTCTGGAAATCATTAATCTTATTGTTCTTAAATTATTTTATATAATTATTTATTGAAGTTAATCGACAGAGTAATGGCATTGTTTATCTTGTAGCTTCTTTAGTTCATACATATATTTAGTCTCAAAAGTCATAGATCATAATCAGTTAATTCTAGGCTTGTACTTTTTTTTTTTTTTTCGGTACACGGGCCTCTCACTGTTGTGGCCTCTCCCGTTGCGGAGCACAGGCTCCGGACGCACAGGCTCAGCGGCCATGGCTCACGGGCCCAGCCGCTCCGCGGCATGTGGGATCTTCCCAGACCGGAGCACGAACCCGTGTCCCCTGCATCGGCAGGCAGACTCTCAACCACTGCGCCACCAGGGAAGCCCAGTACTTTTTTGATAATTAATAACTTATAAAAAAATTAATAGTCACTAGCAAGCACAATATAGGTATTATAATAAAGTAGTTCAAAATGAAAGTATTACCATTCTTGAAGTTCTATTTCTGTGAAATAGGAATTTTAAAGTATCTTAATTAGCATATGTATTTCATTTTTGGCTAGAATTTTTTTTTTTTTTTTTTTGGCTGCACCACACAGCCTGTGGAATCTTAGTTACCCAACCAGGGTTCAAACCCGTGCCCCATGCAGTGGAAGCATGGAGTCATAACCACTGGACTGCCAGGGAAGTCCCATGTCTAGAAAATTATTTAGCAGCTTATTTTAAATAAATTCCACTAGATCAGACTTATAGTCATTTTATGCTAGTTCAAGTAGCAGATTGTACTTTTCTCTTTTAAATGCTTTGGTTGAGTTAAAGAAAAAATATATACATGACAGATAATTATCTATAGTCCTTCTGTGTTTTGGCTCGTGCCAGTGAAATTTTTAACTCTTCGGAATTGTGGAACCATTTTACAATCTAGTGAGAGCTGGAGAGCCTCTCCTCAGAAAAATGAGTGCACACACATATACTGTTACCAACCATGTTGCATATAGTTTTGTGTGTGGAGAAAGGAGGGGTATTGGGAGATACCAAAATGGAAATGTTATGGTTTCCATTATACCCAGACTTGATATTTTTTTTACTCTTATGTTTGGTGGGTATTTTAGATTTTTAATTTAAGAAGTATTTAGGAAGACTGGGGAACTCATACCATATCAAACTGATATACCCGTTTGAGTATAAGTCAAATACATATAAAAATATATATCTTTATAAATGAATAAACATATGTAGAACTTCTATTGCTTTTGCTAACTAGTCCGTAAGTGGTACTGATTGTACTAAATGGTAACTGGGGATGGGAGGGGTCATTGGTAATTAGGAGCAGTATGTATGATTAGAATATTCTCCTTCCCTTCTCCCAATATAATGATTTCAGTTGACCTGGAGAGTATCTTAACTTATTTAATAGTCTTCCCTACTGTGAGAAAAACAGGTGGTAGACTTTTGCTGTTTTTAAGTATCTGAAAATTAGGTTTTTGTAAGGACTTAATATATTGTGGTATAGCTAGAGCTCAAGTCTGGAACTTATTTTCATTTCATCGTATTTAATAGCTTTGCATTTTGTATTGAACTGTTACAGTTAGCACCTAGATGCTATACATTTTTTAACATCAAAATAAATAGTTCATGGGATTATGGCAAGTACTTTGAAAGATATCTTTTTTGATATCTTTAAATGTTAAAATATTCTCTTTTTCAAAAGCATTTTTAGTATAATAAGAAGGCTCTGTGCTCATTGTGATAAAATAGAGTTTTTAGAAAAGTAAACTTTGAATTTCTTTTAAGAGTTGGACTCCACCCAAGGTCTCAAAGTACTGTGGGAGGGTCAGGGCATTTTTGGTTTTTGTTTCTTTGGTGGGGCAAGTTGGTGGAGGTTGGCTTTTTAAACTATTCAGGTGATACATTGTCATTTTGTACACTTGGTAGACAAAGTCAAGCTAAATATACATGAAGGTTTACATGTCAAATTTTAATTTGTACGTAAAGAGTCTTTAGAAGAAGAAAATGAGGGGGTTTCAAATACTAGAAATCTTGGGGGAAAAAATCATAACTTCTTGATTTTGATAGATCTGTACATAAAAAGACATAGAAAGGCATATCTTTGTTTTTATTTCCATCAATTTGTATACATTACGTACGTACATTGCATACAGTTGACCAAAATTAAGTCCAGCAAACATCTGGTTGAAATTAAAGAATGATTTTTTGTGGTGCCTTGATTTCTCTCATTGAATTAATTGTATGAAAATTTGAGACTGATACTTATTTCCACTAGCACCAGCACTTTCAATTTTCAGTTTCCACTGATCTCAAATAAAAATGAGGCAAGATGCAATAAAATACTCAAATAATTGCATGAATGAACACCACCCAAGAGATGTCACTGCTGCTGAAACTAAGCTCTTGGCTCACAGGCAGCATGGCCACCATAGGATAGCTCATTCATCAGCTGATGTTTGACACCCTAATAGAATTCTTAATTTTAATACATTATTTTTCACAGCATGGTCTGGATATAAATGGAGTGTATGAAAGTTGAGGACCTTTTATTTACCCATTTTTTAAAAATCCCATGTGAACATGTTTTTTACATTTTTGTTTTCTTGCATGTGTACTATTAAAAAATCTACTTATATTTGGTGGTGTAATTAAGATATATTTTAATGGTACTTGATTTCTATGAGCAATTTGTATTTTGATGTTATAGTTCTGTCTATCAAAAAAATCTTATGAATTTACTTTTAATGAAAAGAAATGTCTAATTGGCAAGTACAGGATAAATATTTTGTGGGCACCTTATTTGTATTTTATTATCATAATCTCACTTTTGTCTTCCAGGCTTTTTCTGGAACTGTAATAGAAAAAGAATTTTTGTCACCTTCCTTAACACCACACCCAGCCATGGCTCATCCTGTGCTACCCACCATTCCAGAACGAAAAGAAGTTCTGTCAGAAGTATCAGAAGGAACTACAAAGAGGGTTTCAAAGTTCAAAGCTGCCAGATTGCAGCAGAAAAACTAGGGCCTGCCTAGCAAATGGGAGTTTACATCCTAAAACCTAGTTTTGCAATTGTTTAGAATAAATATAGCAAAATATGTTACATGTAATTTGAAATAAGCCATCCTGAGTTAATTTGACAGCAAGTTCTCTTACTGTTATCAATGGTGTTAAAAAGAAATCAAAGTAAATATTTAAATACTTTAATATTCAGCTTGTTTCGTTAATTCTCTGAATACTGTCAGCACTCTTGTTTAAGTTTGCCTTATGAAGTAGTGGCAGCATTTTGAATTATTTTTCAAAGAATACTGTTCATATGCATTGTTTTTGTGTTTTGAACTAAATACTGGCAGTTTTGTACCAGCTGTGATATTGTGCATACCATATGGACCATTTTAAAGAAACTTTTAAAATTTCAAGTAGATTCAACAATTATATTACTTGCTTTAGCATTTTAAAGGCACTTTAAAAAAATCTACTTCTTGTAGGTTTTGCAGCTAGGTGGCTATTTAAAAAATCTCTCCCTCTTTGACTGTCATTCTGTAATCTCTAAGACAGAAAGCTGCATGTACCCAAGGGAAAGTTTCTTTGATTGGAATAATGGTATTTTGTAAATTTTTTTTAAGTAAAAATTTTATGAAACTTGGTCTCTAAAATGTTGTGAACTTTATGATTCAGAATCAAATGTAGAAAAGTCTTTGATTCATATATATGTTACATGCACCACACGATGGATCCTTGAATTCTTATAATTCCATAGGCAGTTCTTCCCTAGTGTGTGCAGTTTTAACTGGCATTATATTTTGGGAGAGAAGGAAAGGTTGTCTAGATGATAAAAATAAATAAGTAAATAGATAAATAAATAAATAAAATTTTAAAATAAGAAATTGTATGTTTTAATCTCCCAGACATTTTCGTTCTTAACGGTTACTTTCCTAGTAGTAAATGATTGAAAAACATATTTACTTTTGGTAGAACTCCGTAAAATAAAGAGAAATTTATCCTAACATTGAAAATTACACTGCAAGTGTTAATCATTAGCTTGATGCATGCTAAAATGTAGCTTTTAAAAAGCATTCTGCATTAGTACTAAAATAAGCCATCAAGGCCAGTCCACCCTCCTCTGTTCATGGCTAAATATTTAAAGGTTATTTATAGCTTCTTTAATGAATTCTTGCTTAAACAAAGTGAAATTATGTCCTAGAAAAGTAGAACCTATCTGTAACTAGAACAGCACAACTGTAAAAGTTTTATGAATATGTATTTTAATAATAAGGGGGTGAGCCTGAATCCCCACAAGTTAATGGATAATTCAGATCAGAACAGAGGACTGATTTTAAAAGATTGCCTAAAAATGTAGAAGATTTGTTCTTTAGCAAATTTTTATCAACTGTGCATGTATTTTTAGTTAAAAACTTTTTCTCCCAGCCAATCCCCCACAAAAAAGAAAACAACCAAGAGTACAATCACATACACATAAAGGAGCCCCCAACTCCAACTGCTTGTCAAGTGAGCCTTTCTGTGTTAGATTTTCCCCCAGAAACAAACTTCACTGTGGGATTATTCTGGTGTTCTTTACAGACATATAATTTCAAGAGTATTGTCATTAAATAATTTCTCATGTTCTTCAACTTCATCTTGAGCCTGTTGTTGTTTATGTAGTTTATGTTTCTTCTTGCAAATAAGATGTTCCCTCATGGAACAAGATGGTAGTAGGAACAAAGAAGTATTAGATTTTCTGCTGAAGACCAAATGAAGTAGTGTTGCCCCACTTCATAGCTTCAGTCTTAAAACAAAGTTTCAAATTGTAACTTAACCTTATAGCTTTATTTTTCATATTAAATTCAGTATTCAACATGATAAAATGAAGTTGGTCTTAAGTGTTCTCTTTTAAATTGTAAACAGAACAGACTGAATTTCTTTTAACTTTGAACTAATTTTAGACCTACAGAAAAATTGCAAAAAATAGAGTTCCCATATATCCCCTCATCCAGCTTCTCCTAAAATTATAACATCTTGTATGAACATAACACAATTATTAAAACCAGGAAATTCACTTTGGTGCAATGCTATTAACTAATCTATAGATCTTATTTGAATTTCACCAACTTTCTACTAGGCGTTCTTTTCTGTTCCAAGATCCTATATAGGATCCTACTTTGCATTTATTTGTTATTGCTCCTTAGTCTTCTCCAATCACTGGCAGTTCTTCAGTTTTTCCTTATCTTTCATGACTTTGGTATTTTTGAAGAGTACTGGTCAGGTATTTTGTATGATGTTCCTCAATTTGGGTTTGTCCAGTACACTCACATGATTAGAATGAGGTTTTGCATTTTTGGCAAGACTACCACAGAAATAGATAATATCAAGAGGTTCAGATCAGAGATGCGTTCTAGTGAGTCATTTCAGGAGGTCCTTAATTTCGCGACCTGCATCACTTTAACCTTGATCACTTGGTTAAGGGGATGTCTGCCAGGTTTCTCCACTGTAAAGTTACTGTCTTTTTCTTTGTAGTTAATTAAATATCTTGGAGGAGATACTTTGCAATTTACAGATTTCTTTTTCTCCTCAAGCCTCCTCCTTTTTGCATTCATTTGTGGATCTTGTCTGCAACAGTTATTACTGTGGTATTTGCCTAATAGTGATTTTCTGTTTTGCCCTTTCTTTCTACATTTATTTCTTGGACTCTTTTGTAATGAAAATCTGTGTCATTACCCTCCCACCACCCCTGCCCCCTGTTTATTAATTTGTATCTGTACGGACTTGGATATTCTGTGGGTCAAAATCCAATTATCATTATTTTGTTTATTCAAATTGTTCTACCTTTGACGTTTAGGAACTCCTTTGAGTTGGCTCCTGAATTCTTTCAACAAGTCTTCGTCTTTTTTGAACACTTTCTTTCTGACACCATAAAATGTTATAGGTGTATCTTATATTTTTCCCGCTCCAGGCTTGGAACCAGTAACCACTTCTCCAAGGAGCCCTTGATCCTTTAAATGGAGAATGGTGTTTAAAAACCAACATCTTCTCATGTAGGTGTGTGTATTGCCATTTTGGTGTCATTGCTTCTAGGCCCTTTTAGTAGGTAGGGCTAGGAAATTATGTATACTAACTGATGCACATATCTATGTATATTTGTTTGCTTATGTACATTAAAAAATGGAAGTGTATACTGATACTTCTGATTCTAATCTAACACCACAGGATTCGTTTCAGTTTTTCCTTATTTATGACATCTTTCTTCAATAGTGAGAAACGTGGCTCTTATTGTATACAATGTATTTACTTATTTTTAAAATATCTAGTGCAGTTGACCCTTGAGCAGCTCTGAGGTTGGGGCACTGACTCTCCTCACAGTTGAAAGTTGACATATAACTTTACAGCTGTCCCTCTGTATCCATGGTTCTGTATCCGTGCATCATATAGTACTGTAGTACGTATCTAGTAAAAAAAAATACATATAAGTGGACAGGCACATTTCACACCCATGTTGTTCAAAGGTCAGCTGTTGACACACAGAAGTAGTTTTAGAGTGCTAATCCTAACCCCCCGGAGAGACACATTTATTAAGTATATTGCACTATTTATGTTCAGTTCTTTTTTTCCTTCAGCTTTATCAATCAAAAGTTCTTTTTCTTTCCCACTCCTTCATTGTGATTGTTATTCATTTATAGTAGAGTTAGGTTCATTTGTTAGTGTTTGTGCTCCATTGGATTCTCTCCACATTGTGGCTGGGTTTAATGGTTTATTTGGGGTGTGTGTGAAGGGTATATGAAACATTAATGTGGTTCTAAGAGTCACAGCTATGTAAAAAGATAAACAGAAGATAAACACTCCTCCCTCATTCCTGCTGCCCATTCTCATTTCTGTCGTCTTTCTGTCACTTCCTCATCTACCCATTGTTAGTAACCAATCTATTTTCTGGTTTAACCTTTTTGTATTTCTTTTGCACAAATAGATACACATATATTTTCTTTTTTTTCTTTCTTACATGAAGGATAACATATGTAACTTCTCCCTTCCACTTTAATGTGTTTAATAGTATGCCCTGGTAATCACTCTATGCCTGTTTACAGAGAGCTTCCCCCCTTTTTTTTAACAGAGGTATACCACGTTTTTTGTGTAGATGTAGCATAATTTATCCAGCCACTTTGCTGTGTATGGACATTTAGGTTTCTGAGTAATTTTGCAATTACAAATGATGCAATGAGTAACTTTGATGTGTATGTATTTTTGTGTCATTGGAAGTATCTTCCGGGTAGATTCCTAGAAGTAGGATTAATGGGCTATCTTTACTGTATGATTTCTTTTATACATGATAAAGTCTGTTTTTAACAGTATTTGTTTTCTTATCAAGGATGTGGTTTTAACACATTTGCTTGCATATCTACATTTTATTGATGATTCTTTGATAATAACTTTGGGACACTATAGTGTCCTAAATGGACTTAAAGTGTTTATAGTGATTATACTCATTTTGTTATATTTTTATTTGGGCGGGGGGGGAAATGGGTCATGCAAGTGATTTATAAGAGTTTTCCATAAATCGGAATAATTTCCAATTTTATAAAATACAGATACCTCATTCTATTAGATTTATTTTTCTCCTCCATAAGAAATAGCTTTTCAAGGATGCTAATCTTTTTCTGTGTATCCTTTTGGTGAGTGGCATATAGGCTCTCGATTAAATGCCTGTTAAATGAATTGCTCAACTACAATAAATATTTATGGTTTTATGTTTAATCCATTGGTCGATGTTGTTCAGTTTTTACATTTTAAAATGCTTTTTCAGTTATTTAAATTTCATTTTAAAGGAACATCATTTAGGATATGAAGTTTTTGCAGTTCCGTTAATAACAATGAATCATAAAGAATCAATATTTTTGATCACTTACTTTGTGTCAAGCATTTTCTATATACTTTATGTGGATTATTTCATTTAATAAAGCAATCCAGCGAGGTAGGCACTATTTTTCAATCCCTTTCCCCCATTTTAGAGATAAGGAAACTAACTCAGATTAAGCAATGTTTTAAGCTACACAACTATTAAATGGTGGAATTGGGGTTAAAAACCCAGGCAGCCTTGCTCCAGAATCATCAGTCTTCACACTTTTTTTTTTTTTAATGTTTAAATTGCCCTCGAAACAGGAGCACATAACTAGTAAGGAAATGTGTGATCTGTATATCTGTATAGTCTTGCTTATTCGCAATGAGGTCACCTTTTAAAAAATATGAGTTAGAAAACTGCTTTGTTTCTTAAACTTTACACATTAAGAGAATTCATTTTGACTTGGTGGAATGGAGGTGAAGTTTCGATGATTTGGCCATGTGCATAAAAGGAATGCAGATGGAGACTAGTAAAAGTAGAAATAGTGTAACAGTATTTCATTGAAAAACTCATTTTTATGTAAACTTAGACATCATTATATATAATACACAGGATATGTAATACACTGTTCTGTTCTATAATAGTATAGAATAGTATGTTCATAATACAGAGGCCTAATAGTGACTCTTTACCCCTAGTGACAGTTTCGGGGGTTTTTTGCCTTGAAGTATTTTGTATAAAAATATAGCTAGTTCGAGCTTCCCTGGTGGCGCAGTGGTTGAGAGTCCGCCTGCCGATGCAGAGGACACGGGTTCGTGCCCCGGTCCCACATGCGGAGCGGCTGGGCCCGTGAGCCATGGCCGCTGAGCCTGCGCGTCCGGAGCCTGTGCTCCGCAACGGGAGAGGCCACAACAGTGAGAGGCCCGCGTACCGCAAAACAAAACAAAACAAAAAATGTGCACTTTTATTATAGCTACCCTCTTTCCAGACAGTGTTGTGATCACTTTAGTGTTTGTGGTACTTTGGTTCCAGTTTTTTTGAACAGTTTTACTGAGGAATAGTTTGTATGCCATAACATCCTTTTGGTTTTCTTTTTTTAAAATTGAAGTATAGTTGATGTATAATATAATATAAGCTACAGGTGTATAAGATAGTGATTCACAATTTTTAAAGGTTATCCTACACTTGTAGTTATTCTGAAACATTGGCTATATTCCCTGTTGTACAATATATCCTTGTAGCTTTTTTTATACATAATGGTTTGTACCTCTTAATCTGCTACCCTTGTATTGCTCCTCCCCCTTTCTTCTCCCCACTGGTAACCACTAATTTGTTCTCAATATCCGTTGAGTCTGCTGCTTTTTTATATTTACTAGTTTGTTGTGTTTTTAAGATTCCACATATAAGTGGTATCATTACAGTATTTATCTTTCTCTGTCTGATTTATTTCACATAGCACTATACCCTTGAAGTCCATCCATGTTGTTGCAAATGGCAAAATTACATTCTTCTTTTTTATGGCTTAATAGTATTCCTTTGCATGTATGTGTGTATATACGTACACACACACCACATCTTTACCCATTCACCTGTTGATGGACACTTAAGTTGCTTCCATATCTTGGAAATTGTACATAATGCTGCTATGAACATTGGGGTGCATGTATTTTTCAAGTTAGTGTTTTTGTTTTTTTCAGATATATACCCAGGAGTGAAACTGCTGAGTCATATGGTAGTTGTATTTTTAGTTTTTTGAGAAACCTTCATACTGTTTTCCACAGTGGCTGCACTAATGTACATCCCACCAACAGTGTGGGAAGGTTTCCTTTTCTCCACATCTTCACCATTGTTTATTTGTGTTCTTTTTGATGATAGCCATTCTGACAGTTGTGAGGTGATATCTCGTGGTTTTAATTTGCGTTTCCCTGATGATTAGTGATGTTGAACATCTTTTCATGTGCCTGCATAACATCCTTTTTTAAGTGTGCAATTTGATGGGTTTTAGAAGATTTCAAGTTGTGCCACTAACTCACTAAACCCAGTTTTAGAACATTTCCATCATGCTAAAAAGATCCCTTTTTTCCCATTTATAGTCAGTTCCCATTCATATCTCCAGCCTCAGGTAACCGCTAATTTGATTTCTCTGTACAGATTTACCTTTTTTGGACAGTTAATTTAAATGGAATCATGCATATATAGTCTTTAGCATCTATCTTTCAATTAGCGTTAAGGTTTTTGAGCTACATCCATGTTTTATTATGCAACAATAGATTGTTCTTTCTTTTTACTGCATAGTATTCTGTTGTATGGATATACCACATTTATTTATTCATTCGTAGTTGATGAACTCCTGGATTGTTCATTTCTCTGGCTGTTGTGAATAACGGTGCTATGAACAATCATATACAAGTTTTTGTGTGGACATGTTTTTATTTCTTTTGAGTAGATACCTGTGAGTGGAATTGCTGGGTCAGATGGTGAATTTAAGCTTAACTTATTTGAGAGATTACAGTTAAATCTTTTGCTCAATTTTTAATTGGGTTCTTATTGAGTTGTAAGAGTTCTTTGCATTTTCTAAATATAAGTACTTTATTGGATACATGATTTACAAATATTTTCTCTAAGTCTGTGACTTTTTGAGTTTTTAATGGTATCTTTTAAAGCACAGAAGTCTTTGGTTTTGATGAAGTCCAGTTTATTTTTGGATAATTTTTTTCTTTTAAAGATTGTACTTTTTAGCATCTAAGAATTCTTTGCCTAACCCCAAATCACAAGAATTTTTCTCCTATGTTTTCTTATAGAAGTTTTATAGTTTTAGCTCTTATAATTAGGGCTCTGATCCATTTTGAGTTAATTTTTATGTATGGTGTGAGGCAAGGGTCTAAATTCAATTAGATACCCAATTGTCCCAGAACCATTTGTTGAAAAGACTGCCCTTTTTTACAATGAATTTTTTTGACACCCTTTTTGAAAATCAGTTGATTATGAAGTTGTTTCTTTGTATATTCTCCATTGTGTTTTATATATTTGTTTATCCTTATATCAGTACCAAATGGTCTTGATTTACTGTGGCTTTGTGGTAAGCTGTTAAGTTCTCCAAATTTTACTCTCTTTTTAAAATGTTTTTGGCTGTTTGGGGCTCTTTGCATTTCCATGTTAACTTTAGGTTCATCTTATCTACTACTGTGTAAATGTTACTGGGATTTTTTTAGGGATTTATTGAATCTATAGATGAGTTTGTGGGAGAATTACCATGTTAATATTGAGTCTTTTAATCCAGGAATATGGAATGTTTCTTCACTTATTTGGATCCTCATTAATTCTCTCAGGAATGTTTTGTAGTTTTCAGATTACAAGTCTTAAACTTTTGTTAAATTTATTCCTAAGCATTTCATTATTTTTGATGCTATTGTAAAGAGAACTGTTTCCTTAATGTCATTTTTAAATTGTTCACTGCTAGTATATAGAAATACAATTGACTTTTGTGTGTTGTCTTTGTATCCTGAAACCTTCCTGAACTCAATTATTAGTTTTTGTCATGTGTGCGTTGGTGTTTCTTAGGATTTGCTACACACAGGATCATGTTATCTGTGAATGAAGAGAGTTTTACTCCTTTCTTTTCAGTCTGTATTCTTTTTCTTAACTGCTTGCACTAGGTTGAATCTCTAGTACAGTATTGAACAGAAGTGGTAAGAATGGACATCCTTGTGTTGTTTCTGATTGGGGAGAAGATATTCAGTTTTACACCATTAAGTGTGATAGGTGTTGCATAAATACATTTTATTAAGTTGAGGAAGTTTTCTTTTATTTTTGGGTTTGTTGGAGTTTTCTGTCATGAATGGGGCTGGATTTTGTCAAATGTTTATTTCTGCATCTATTGAGATAATTGTGTGATTTTGTTCTTTATTAATGCAGTGTGTTACATTAGTTGATTTTCTGATGTTAAGCCAACCCTGCATTCCTGGGCTAAATCCCACTTTATATAATCCTTTTGTTGTATATTGTATAATCCTGTATTGTATATAATCCTTTTTATATGTTATTGAATTTGGTTTGCTGCTAATGTTATGGCAGATATTCATGAGGGATATTGGTCTGTAGTCCTCTGTTCTTGAATAATGTCTTTGTCTGGCTTTTGTATCAGGATAATATTGTTCTCATAGAATGAGATGGGAAGTGTCTTTCCTCCTCTGAATAAGATTGTGAAGGATTTGTATTATTTCTTCTTCAAATGTTCGCTAGAATTTGCCAGTGAAACCATCCAGCCTGGGCTTTTCTTCGTGGGAAGATTTGTAATTACTACTCAGTTTCTTGTGATAAGTCTGTTTAGATTTTCTGTTTCTTCTTGAGCTCGTTTTAGTAACTGGCTTTGTAAGAATTTGTCCATTTCATGTAAGTTGTCTCATTTTTTTGGCATAATGTTGCTCATAGCATTCCCTTATAACCCATTTAATTTCTGTAGGGTTGGTAATGATGTCTCCCCTTTCATTTCTGACTTTGCTAATTTGTGTCTTCTTATTGTTTTGGTCAGTCTAGCTAAAGACCTGTTAATTTTGTTGATCTTTTCAAGGAGACATTTATTTCATTGATTTTTCTCTGCTTTTCTTGTTTACTATTTTATTGATTTTTGAATCCAGTCTTTATTCTTTCCATCCTTCTTGCTTTAGGCTTAGTTTGGTCTTCCTTTTCTGTTTTTTTAAGGTATTAACTTAAGGTATTGATTTGAGATCATTCTCTTCTAATATAGGCATTTAAAGATATAAATTAACCTCTAAGTACTCTTTTAGATGTATCCAGTGACTTTTGATCTGTGATGTTTTCATTTTCCTTTATTTCAAAACATTGTGACATTTCTCAAGATGTCTGGTTTGAGCCATGATTTATTTAAATATATATTGTTTAATTTTCAAATACTTGAGTATTTTCCAAGTTTCTATCTATTATTGATTCCACTTTAATTTTGTTGTGTCTGGAGAATACTTAGTATGTCTTTAGTCTTTTAAAATTCATTAAGACTTTTTTTACGGATAACATATGTTCTCTCCTGTGTGTTATTGAAAAGTCTGTATTCTCTTGTTGGATGGAGTATTCTATACATGCCAGCTTCATTGATATTGCTGTCTTTTGTATCCTTGCTGATTTTCTGTCTACTTGTTTTACTCATTATTGAGAGTGGGGTATTGAGGACTCAAACAATTGTTGAGTTGTCATATCTTTCATTTTTGGTAGTTTTTGCTCCATGTACTTTTTTTTTTGGCTCTGTTGTTAGGTGTGTATGTACTTGTCATTGTTATATCTTCCTGATTAATTGATACTGTTATTATTACAAGATGCCCTCTTTTTCTCTAGTAACATTTTTATCTTAAAGTCTATGGCTGTTTTGTTTGATACTATATGACTACTCCAGCTCTTACGACAGCATTTACATAGTGTTCCTTTTAGTTTCAACCTATTTGTATCTTTGAATTTAACAATTGTGTATTACAGATATCATATAGTTGAACCTTGTTTTTAAAATGTCCATTCTGACAGTCTACATACTGATTGGAGTGTTTATTAATTCATATAATTATAGATATGGTTCATTTACATCTGCCATATTGCTGTTTTTTATGTCTCATGTCTTTTTTGTTCCTCTGTTTTTTGTTGGATTGCCTTCTTGGTGTCAAATAAATATATTTTAGTATAACCTTTTAATTCCTTTGATTTTTTTTTTAAAACTATTTCTTAGTGGTTGCTCTAGTTGTTGCTCTAGTGGTTACAGTGTGCATGTTAACATCACAATCTATTGGATTTGAATCTGGAGTTGAAAAGTACAGTAACTTAAGTGAAGAACCAGTGAACTCAAAGACAAATCAATAGAAATTATACAATCTGAAGAACAGTCTCCTTATGGGACTCCCATTATTCATGTGTTGATATGATTGGCTATGGTTATACCCCATAGGTCTCTCATACTTAATTCAGTTTTCTTCTTTTTCTTTCTGTTTTTCAGATTGTATAATTTTTGTCTTTGAGTTCACTGATTATTCTTTTAGCCAGTTATCAAATCTTGTTTGTCTTTGAGTTCACTGATTATTCTTTTAGCCAGTTTTCAAATCTGCTGTTGAATCCCTCTGATGAATTTTTCATTTTAAGTATTGTACTTTTTAACTCCAGAATTTCCATTTGGACATATTTATAATGGCTGCTTTAAACCCTTTGCTAAATCCAACTTTTGGACCCCTACATAAATAGTTTCTATTTACTGCCTTTTTTTCAAGTGTATGGGCCACACTTTCCTGTTTAAAACTGGACATTTCAAGTAGTACATTGTTAACAACTCTGAATTCTGATCCTCTCCTGCTTGGGGTGGTTGTTGGGTTTTGTTTGTTTGTTTCTGTCACTTGCCTGGAATAGTTATGTGGAATCTGTTTCTTCCATAGTGTATAGCCTCTGATGTCTCTCTCTCTATATATATTTTTTAATTCTGTTTTTATTTTTAAGCCTGTCCTCTTACGGACTGCCCTTGGATCATTACATCTTAGTGGCCAGCTGCTGATTGGTCAGAGGTTATACTGAAACACCTTGGGCCAATAAGACCCCTATCATTTGTCAGTGCACCTGTGTGTGGTTTAGAGGACACATTCAAGATTCATGCAATTTACAGATCTTTCCAAGTTTTAATTTTTGCTTCATTCAGGCTTTCTGTGTTTCTTCCATGTGTGCTTGTATGCGTATGCATGCACATGTGTGTAGATAGCTAAGGTGTCTCATCAGCATGTACACAGATAACCTAACATGCCCACGATCTTTAAAACTGTGAGTGTATCAAGGCTCATGGTTATCTCCCTAGATCCTCCTGTGGAATTTCCAGTCAGTCTTCTGGTCTCTTTTGGTTGGCCCAACTGGTTTGCAACCTCAGGTCAGCTGTGATGTGGGCCTTTCCCTTTTTTTTTGGCAAACTCCTGGGCATTGGGGTTTTCCGTGTTGCTACAAATATAGTCAGCTCCCTTCTGCATAAATGCCTCTGGTTTTCATAAGTTGTCCCACCTTGTTAGAACTGTTGCTCCAGAGGAGGTGGGGTGAAAGAGGGTGGGTAAAATGTTACACTGCTATCATTCTTACCCAAGTTTCAGTGGTTTTCTTGAATACGAACTTCTCAATTTGTTTTATGCCTTTGGTCAATTTTCAGAGTACAGAAATAATTGTTTTTGACGGTGTTGTCCAATTTTATCTTTTCTTTTTGGGGAACATATTAGCAAAGATCTTCACTTTGCCATTCCTCTCAATTATCTGTTAAACAATTTTTTAAAAACATGTAAAATTCTTTAATGTCTACTCATGAATTTCCCATTTCTAGTGCTCTTCATTACTTTTTGTATGTTTGGGTCTCCATCTGATTTTATTTTCCTCCAGTCTGTAGAACGTCCTTTAGCAATTATTTTAGAACTGGTGTGATAGGCCAAGTTCTGTCAATTTTTGTCTGAAAAAGTGTTACTTGGCCTTCACTTTTGAAAGATATTTTTGCTGGGTATAGAATCCTTTGCATATTGGGTTTTTTTCCTTTAGCACTTTGAAGATGTTTTCATTTTATGGTGTTGTCTTATTGTTGTTCTTCCAAATGTGATGTATCTTTTTCCTCTGGTGATTTAATTATGATGTGCATAAGTGTGATTTTCTTCATGTGTAGTCTTGTTGGGTTTTGTTGAACATCTTGGATCTGTGGATTTAGGGTTTTCATCAAATTTGGAAATATTTTGGCCATTATTTCTTTAAATATTGCTTGGTCCCTAACCCTCTCTCCTCCTTTTGGAACAAACACCAATTACACTTATAATACACAATTTTATTGTGCCATAAGGTCACTGAGGCTCTCTTCATCTTTGTTCAATCCATTTTCATGTGTTTCATGTTAGGTAGTTTTTATTGGTATGTTTTTAAGTTCACTGATTTTTTTTTTCTGCAACGTCTTATTTGCTTTTGATCATATCCAGTAAGTTTTTTGTTTCAGATATTGTCTTTTTTTACACTAGAATTTCCATTTGGTTCTTTTATTATATATAAAAATCTTTCATTTCCCTCTCCATTATGTTAATAATTTCCTTTAAATCATTAAGCATATTTGCAATAGCTGTTGTAAAGTTCTTGTCTGCTAATTCTACCATTTCTATAACTCCTACAGCATGTTTGTAGTTCTACTGACTGATTTTCCTTCTGATTAAGGGTCACAATTTGCTGCTTATTCTCATGTTTAGTAATTTTTTATTTGATGCCAGAAATTATTAATCTTTTTATTTTGAAATAAATCTAGATTTATAGACAAGTTTCAAAGATAATTGAGCAGGTTCTCATACATCCCTCACCCATTTTCAGTTTCCCCTAATGCTAACATGTTATATTACCAAGGTATGTTTGTCAAAACTAAGAAATTAGCACAATGCAATACTATTAACTGAACTACAGACTTTATTTGAATTTCACCAGTTCTTCCATCAGTGTCATTTTTTTTTTCCAGGATACGTTCTAGGATACTACATTGCATTTAGTGGTCATGTCTTCTAGCCTCATCCTATCTGTGACAATTTCTCAGTTTCTTGATTTTCATGACCTTGATACTTTGAGAGAGAAAGCCACAGTGATGATAGGATGCACCTCATTTGTTTCTCTCTGTTCTAGTGCCTAAGAACACTTGTGTCATGTATTTGTGCAGTTTTTTCAGCTGTTTCTGGTAGAAGGGCAAGTTCTGTACCAGTTTACTCCTTCAAGACTAGAATCAGAAGTCATTGGCAGGACCTCTTTGTTATGTTCCTTGACTGGAATTTCTCAGTTAATCTCATTGCTTGCAGTTCCTCAGAACTCCCCCCTTGCAAGCACTAGCTTATGGTTACACATTCCCAGGGGACACCCCACCCCAACCCGCCCCACCTAGAACTCCAGCAGATAGAAACAAGTTTTCTTGCTGTTTTATTTTGATGGTGGGAAAATGCATCTTGGTTTGTCCTTTCACTCTGGCTTAGCTCTTCATGGCCAGTCTCAGTTCTAACACTCCTTCATTGATCCCAAAGACTTGCCTCCTATTTCCTGAGCTTTCAAAATATAAACCTCTGGGTTAGTTCCCAGGACAGCTCCAACCTGATGCTAATGGTTTTAACTTTCTGTTAACTTTTTTGCATACTAGGTTCTATATCTCAGAAGATATTTATCATATTTTATAGCATTTCTAGAGATTTTATAGCAGGAAGGCTGACAGAATATATTGTCTATAGTATTTCTGAGCATTTTCTCTGTGTAAAGTGCTAAAAAGGGCCATATATTGGCTTCATGGACTAATGTGGTTTACCTTATTTGGGAAAGCAGGTCAAGTGTGTGAGTCAAAGGAGAACACCAGAAGTGCTATAAGAGATGTGCATTGGGGGTTCAAACAGAGTCATCTGTCCTCTTTGGGGTAAGAGAATTGGCAACTACTTCATGTTAGAGGAAGTACTTTAGGTAGGGTAGAAATCAATAGATGTACAGGATGGAAAGAATCCTGGTATTCTTGTTGGGGGTAGAGCTAGTAAAATTAAAACCTACACAGGGTTTTATTTATGCTATATTCAAGTTATAAGAGCCCTGAGTCTATTAATTAGTAAACATGTATTTTTGGAAACTATTTTTGGGGGATCCAAGATTTTTTTGCCAATGCACATTTGGGGTTTTGGAAGCTAAATTGAAGGTAAGAGTGGGATGTCAGTGATGATTTGGTGATGAATTCTGTTTGCAAGTGGGGAATGGTATAATCTGGTGAAAATTGTAGTGAAGACAAAAGTTTTGTGCATTAGAGCAGGCTTTGATATTCTAAGATACATAAAGCAGTGTTTAGGCTAGTCCACCTGTGGTCACAAAGGCTAAAAGAGTAAGTTTAATTTTCTAAAGTTATTGAAAATCTTTCAAGGGGCACTTGTTAGGAGATAATTGAGGTGTAACTAAGGAACAGCACTCAAACCCTCTTCAGAAAAGTGAAGTTTGCAAATGCTTGTCAGAACTTAAATGTGTTTTAGGATGTGGGTCTAGTGTCTTCATACTTAAGACTTGTGTGTCGCCGTTGCATATTCCAATGTGATCTCTAGTGGGTCTTTTAATAAGAGACTAACTCTCAATGGCTATGTCAGTGTTTGAAATATGCAAGAATATCTGAAGTATTAAGAAAATTTTTTTGAAATTTGTTGATTTCTGAAAAGCAAAGAGATAAGTAGTAATAATTATACCTAGAATTGATTAAAGGGAAGAAAACACAAAAAGCAAATCTATTGATTTTAGAACTGTAAAATACTTTTGAAAAATTATTTTTAAGTTACAATATAATCAACTAATTAGGGTGTGGGATGGGAAATTCCATGATATTTAATATCAGATGTATTAGGAAACATTCCCTCATGACAGTGAATCCCAGGAACACTGAAGGATTTGAGAGTTCCAAGGGTTGAGCCTGGACCACACCATGGAAAGGCTGAGTGTTTCACTATTATTATTCTTCACACCCTACATCTTTGTGATTTTTCACCTAGCCTCAGCAAACTTTGGGGCTATTTGTCCCCTTTGGGGCTATTTGGAAAACCACCGACCAGAGAGAATTTGTGACTCACGGAGCCTGAATGTATGGTGGCCGCGGCTGGAACTGGCTGCCTGCAGTGGGAATACCTATCCTCTCGGGTCAGACTGGGGTTGAAGAAGCTATCAGTCAGTTGATGTCTTCTCAGGAACCAGTGCTTGACTCATTACCCATGCAGCGTTCTCTTGCTTTGGAAATTGAAAATGGCAGATTTCTGTATCCTAATAGTGGTGAATACAGCTGTTTTTGTTGTTCATTTTAGCAAAGTAACGACTTCTGCAAAAAGATGAACTAGGATTAAAAGAAATTAGATGTGTGTATTTGGTATGCAATATTTTTGTATTACAAATAGCTACATTCTAACCCACATTAACCCCATGATATGTGAATTTTGCCAACTCCTGCTGTGTCTTTTAAATCAAATCCAGTAAATCACTGTGAATGTTCTAATTTCTAAACAAACTAGTCTTCCAGTAGAGGTACTTTAACACTGTACTGCAAATTAGACAACCTAAGATAAATGGACCATCTTTGTTAATTATGTAGTTTAATTGATCAAAACTACCAGATAGGGTTTTATTTATAGCAGTTTTGCTTAGTATCAAATTCTATACTATTAAATAGCTTGTGAGTCATATATTTGAGGTTAAGATATATGCTATTATTTAGCCTCTGTTAACCTTATTAAGTACCCTTTTTCGGTCTAGTTCATGTCACAATATGAAATTGCTTTTAATTGAGATGACCAACTTCCATTAGATTGTTCAACCCCTATTGTATACATGAACACAAAGCACTTTTCATTTTTGCTCTATTGATCGAGCAGCAATTTGCTGAACTATATTCAGAACCTGGTGGAGGAAGATGGGAGATTTCTCTAAATGTTCTTTTTGCTGGTGGTTTTTCTCTCTGGCAAACCCCACTGTTTGCATGTAACTAATTTTGCACGCCAGTAGGTAGCAGTGGTGAGCAGAGGCACCAACAGAAAGCTGCCAGTCAGCGGTTATAAATTATTATTCATTTCTATTATAGGTGGGGTGTGCAGTCAGTTACAGTAATAATTACCAGGACTAGAGGGTTTCCTAGGCAACCAATTTCCCCCCTCATTCATGCTGTTGCTGAGAGAGTGCCTGTAAAGCATGACATTGCTGTATTCTGAGGTTTGTTGCCCCCCTGCTGCTCCAGGTTTGAGGTTAGTTACAGCACCATAAGGTGCTCTCAAGCATAGAGAACTCAGGCTGGGCTGAAAAAGCAGACTGGCAAGAGGGCCTCTCCTCCACTGTTTCACTTTTAAGGAACAGGGCTCTAAAAATGCAAATTCCACAACCTGCCTGATAACATTGTTAAGATCTCTGTAAGTTGTAGAATGTTTTATTTTCTATTTATTTTGGAGATAGTGGGCAATTTCTTTCTTTTTTTTTTTTTTTTTTTTTTTTTGCGGTACGCAGACTTCTCACTGTTGTGGCCTCTCCCGTTGCGGAGCACAGGCTCCGGATGCGCAGGCTCAGCGGCCATGGCTCACGGGCCCGGCCGCTCCGTGGCATGTGGTATCTTCCCGGACTGGGGCATGAACCCGTGTTCCCTGCATCGGCAGGCGGACTCTCAACCACTGTGCCACCAGGGAAGCCCCAGCAATTTCATTTTTAAGTTTTGTTATGTGCAGAAACAGACCTGAAACCAGACCTTTCCTTAGGATTTGAGTCAAATAAATCAATGGGGATCTGTCATAGCTAATCATGGATGTGTTTGTTGTTTATTCAGTTTTATAAAAATGGTTCATAAAGAGGACGGTAACACATTCTTCCCGCAGGAGGAGGATTAGTCTTTTTTGTGGTAGGAGAATAATAGAAACCACATCTGTTATCCGGGATCTCTACATGAATCATATCCTACATTTTGGGGCTCTCTAAAATCTTTCATTTTAATGAACTTATATCAAGTGCTTTGCAGTGATAAAAAGTAGTATTTATTTGTGTCTGCTATGAAAAAAGATAGGGGATTCATGTTTCAGTCTTTCATGGAGATGTGAAATGTTTACCCATTTACAAGGCAGAAGTCACAAACCCAGACATGATGCATCCAGATCTCATTCTCTGCTAGATGATTACAAAAGTGTTGGGGACGTCACTTGTGTACTTATTACCTTGTGTTTTCAGTGAGATGTAAGCTATCTTCTACTCTGTGTGCATGGAGGGCTGGGGGCCGCCACAGAGCCGCTTGTGACCGATGGTTTCGTTTGTTGTATGTGAACCATGGCCAGGCTCCTGGGTTTCTAGGCCTTCTTACACTCTGTACAGGCTGCTGCTTTCTGAGAAACAGAACCTGAAGGGGCCGTTCTCTGCCCCCATCGCAGCCCTCCCCTGCTGTGGTCAGCTACTCGCCCTCCAGTAACTGGCGTACCGCCGCCCCTGCTTCCCCTTAGAGGGATCTAAGATTGCCTGCCCGCCTTAAGCCCCTGTGAAAGATGGTGGTGAACCTCCAGTCAGGTACAGAAGCAGTGAGCAGGGGTGTGCGCTGGCTTGGTCCTGCAAGAGGCCAGAGCTAACAGCTCTGTGCCCTTAGCCTTCCCTGTGTGTTTGGGGAACACCGCCTTCTGCCATTCACCCAACTTCTGCTCCAGAATACAAACCCTAGGGCTCAACTGCACTGGACTGTGAGAGCATGTAGGTCACCACTTGCCCGAAATATCCTACTTCCCCCTTAAGGGACTCCTGAGGTCCAGTTTCTTGAAAGCACCTCAAAGGTACTAAGCACAAGTCTTCAGTCACCCTGCTGGATGTGGGCTTATGGAGTGATTCATAAAAATGAAATGTGTGGACTATGTTTTTGATATTACAGATACTGTAAAATATAACTGGCTATACGAATCCACCAGGATGGGTTCATCTGAAGTTTAGGTTTACTTTACATAGTTTAATAATCTTTTTAAAAGTATTCATAAGCCAAAACTATGAGGCTAGCACCTGCTAGCCCAAACAGTTTTATCAAGTAATCCCAGCTTTCCTCTAAATGACTTAATAGCCTAAATAGAAGGGAGTGATTTTACTGAAACGTATGGTGTGGTACACTTCAGGTGAGAACTTCCGCCCAATTTAGCAAAGGAAATAATTTTGTATTTCATATTGCATACCTCTCTGTGCTGCAAATTATCTAAAGTGCTTAGCTAAACTAATGTTATAGATTAGATAATGAACAGATAACAAGGTACACAGTAAATTAAAGACATGCAACGAAGTCATTATTTCCTTAGAGACAAGTACCCTTGCAATACGAAGTCAGAAAAAATGGGTGATCTCAAATAAGGCCATTTTGAACTCTAGATTCAAAATAATCCCGTTTAATTGCATCTTCTGTATCTCTGGATTCTGGAGAAAGAAGGAACACCTTAATCTGCAGAAAGAGGCCAGTCTCCTGTTATAATAATGATAAAATTGGAAAAGTTGAGCAGCTCCTCGATTATAAACTTTTTTTTTTAATAATTGAACTGTTTTAGGAAACATTGTTAAAATCTTAAGGCTAAAGCATTCTTTCTTTTTTTTTTTTTGTCTAAAGATTATTCTGCACCCTAGACAAAGGAAATATTTAAACTGTTAAATTTGAACAAAGATACTGTCTGCATATGACTTCTCTGAAGCCCTATAAAAATTCTTTAAAATTGCCTATTCACTCAAATTTACTGAGTGTAGCAAAAATGTCAAAGGCATAAAGTCAGAGAAGATTGAATAAAATAATGCAGAAAGACAGATTAGTCATGCACAGACCCACACAGCCTTTCAGAGCACACAATACCACTTTTTATTACCGCTCTATCTTTACAAAGACTACGTTCAATACATAGAAGATGATACATGGTCAGCCATGTCATCTGCCTTTGATTCCAGGACTCATTTATCTGGGCCCTTTTCACAATGACATTGATGAGAGATCTTAGTGTTTTCAGAGCATTGTTTTATTTATCATATATAATGGCTGGGGGAAAAAAACAGGAATTATGTCACCGATAGCACATAAAAGAGTCGCATAGAAGATTCTGTGACAAAGTTTGGTAAAACAGAACAAGGAAGCCCATGTAAATATTCTTTCCTCTGCTTTCTCCCCTGCTGTGCCTTCTCCCTCATTCTCATCCCCCAAAGATCTGCTGATAACTGTTGGAAAATATCATGAAAATGTTTCGTTAGGCCAAATATAGGATACCCCAATCCTTGTAAATCTTCGGCAATTTCATTTTTGTTTAAATTTAGAACATTTTAATTACTTGAGAGTTGCTGACCATTATTTATGCATTTGCAAAGGGAAAGGAGACTATTTATCAGTCACAGTTTTGTATCTTGCAAATTTAATAAAGAGCAGCCCTTAAGATAGAATTTCTTAGGCTGCCACAATTGACAAAAGCCAGCTAATGTTGAAATGTCAACAGCAAACCTCATCAGCAGGCTGCACTGCTGTGCAATCAGGAGAGCGCCAAAGCTCCGTATAAACAAATGTATGTAATGCGCGTGTGTGGGGGTGAAGAGCCCACGGTCTCAGTGCTGAGGGGACCTAGGGCACAGGCTGGCAGTGCAAGCACGTCAAGGATTCGTCAGGAAAAAGGTTCCCTTCCACAGTTAGAGAGGACCGAGGTGGTGACTGACAGCTGCCTTAGCAAAGGTTATCTGACATATGTTCTTTGCGGGGAAGCTCATTTCCATGCCCGTGGGAGATGTTGTCAGAGAGAATGCTGGCGAGCTTGGGCATGTCCTACTTCTTCGAGCCATGTCGTCACTGCAGAAATCCAGACAGCACCATGTAGAAGGCTGTGGGCCCATAATGGAGTATTGAATGTGGAAGTACCTAAAGGAAGGTGATCCATTTTTCTGTGTGGAGTGAGCACAAGTTTTCTTTGTCCTTTGAAGGTTTGCTTTGGTTCTATTTCCTTGATTGAGTGGTCTTGCCTTTTTCTGTTCCATCACCGTCCTCTTTGCAGACTGGTGGGCTGCAGACCCAGAGGACCTCCAAGTGAACAGAGGCTCAGATGGGAAAAGGTCTTTCCCAAGGTCCCAGTGTTTCAGCCTTTAACTCCTTCACGCTAGCACTTGACGTAGGGCAGGAAGGGAACATATGGATTGCCTGGTTAGAATGCATAGATTCCATGGATGGGGAGGCTGCACTGCTGCTTGCCCACGGCTGCTCACGTACCTCCTTTTCTCCCAGTTGGTCAAAACTTCAGAAATCTAGACCAGTGCATGGTGATAACCTCCCCCTCCCTCTCCCCCTCTCTCTCCTCTCTACCGCCTCATTGCCCGAGCCTGGCTGCCAGCGCCCAAAGATCCCCAAACCAGGATGTACAGCTCTCCCTCTCTCCCTGCCCCCTATGATGAATGAAGGCATGGCACCTGCGGTCTGCAGCTCATTACGTCCTGTGGGAGAGAGGAAGGGGCACACCTGGGGGAAATGAGGAATTTTTTGAAAGGAGTTGTATGCCATTCATCTCCTCTAACCAGAACATGCATCTGCCTCAGCCATCTTCCAATTGCTGGGCAGTGCTGTGAATGCCCTGATGTTCTCCCCTTCCTTTGTGAAGTCTCCTGATGGCAGAATTCCAAACGTTTAGTGAAGGGAGAGCTGGTGAGAGGCAGGAGCCTGTATATGTGGCTCTTCTGCCCTGTGAGGAGGGATGCTGCTTCTCCAGGCTTGGATTCCCAATACTTCATTTGTTTAGTCAGAAGTCTTCACCAACCCTCTATTATGCGGTAGCTGTTGGAGACAGAATAAGAAACAAGACAGGTCTGGTCACTGCCTTCATGGAACTTAGAGTCTAGCGAGAGAGGCAAAGACATAAACACAGAATGGGCCTGGAGGATTACTGGGTGGGGCTGGGGGTCAGGAAAGGCCTCTCTGGAGGGGGAAGCAGCTACTAGATCTGAAGGATGAACAGGAGCGAGCCACAGGCAGGAACTCCTGTGTTGTAGGACTGGGGTTTGGGACCCAAGGCTGAAAGAGGCCCCAGATGTTTGGAGAGTCACCTGCGCCATGCTGGCCATGAAGGGTGTTATTCTCGGGGCAGTGGGAAGCCCCTGAGGGTTCTGAGCAGGACAGCGACTGGACCTGACTTACATTTAAAGAAAACCACTGAGTCCACTCCTTCAGAATTGATTGTGGGAGGCGAACCATGGAAGCAGAGAGACCAGGAGAGAAAGGCACAAATTAAATATACATTTTGTAGTCAGAATTGGTAGGACTTGCTGGTGGACCAGGGTGGGGAGGGAGGGAATGGAAGAGGCTCCACCCTCTCCGTCTGGCTCGGGTGGGTCCAACACGAAACTAAGGGGTCGTGTTATTAGTGGCTGGAAAGGCCTGTGGAAATAACATAGGCCACCCTGCTGAGACCAGAGAGGCACCCGCTCAAGGCCCTCAAACCAGTTCTACAACCCTGGCCCCTGCCTGCTAGTCCAGCATCTCTTTACCACATTGTTCAGAAATAGTTGAATCAAAGATGAAAAGATGATCTCTCCAGACTGTTAGTTGCAACATTACATACAGTAATGAAATATTGGGAAATCCAAGTGTCTAACAATAAGGAACTGGCTAAGAATAAATTATAAAAATATATTATGTGGCTATTAAAATCGTTTTTAAAGACATAGAATAACATTGGTTAATGCTCATGATGTATTCAATATTATATGAAAACAGGATATGAATATTCTATTTTGTGAAAAAGACAATGCAGATATAGGTAATTGTATTAGGGCTCTGCAGAGAAACAGAACCCATAGAATGTATGTATACACACATGCGTGCACGTGCGTGTGTGCGTGTGTGTTTGTGTGTGTGTGTAAACTGAGAGAGAGCAAGAGTGAAAGAGAGAGAGGTTTATTTGAAGGAACTGGCTCATGCAATTGTGGGAGCTGGGCAAAGTCTGCAGGCAGGCCAGCAGGCTGGAGACCCAGGGAAGAGTTGATGTTGCAGCTTGAGTCTAAAGGGGTATCTGGAGGCAGAATTTCTTCTTCCTCCGGGAATCAGGTTTCTCTTTTAAGGCCTTCAACTGATTGGACGAGGCCCACCAACATTATGGTGCCTAATCCACTTTACAAGAAATCTACTGATTTAAAGGTAATCACATCTTAAAAATACCTTCAAAACAACATCTAGACTGGTGCTTGACCAACAACCGAGCACCACAGTCTAGCAAGTTGACACATGAATTTAACCATCACAGTAATGACGAAGAAGACTAGAAGTAAGAACGTCAATGTTAGAGGGATTCTGGGGCATTTATTTATATTTTCCTCTCTCTTCCCCAAATTTCAACAGTCAACATAGTTTTAAAATTTTAATATATATAATATAAACAATTAAAATAATAAAAGTGTTGTCCTTGCCCGTATGAGGAAATAATTCTTTCAATGCCTGCAAAAGAGGCTTGTTGGTTCCAACTGCTCCCCTCCATGTCCCAGCAGTGGTACCATTTATTATCTCTTAAATTTACATTTAAAATTACAGAATAACCTTACAACAACTATACTTCCATTTAAAAAGTCACCTATAATCTCACCATGCTGTCAGAGTCATAGTTTTTCTGCTGTATTTCATTTTAGTTTTTTCCATGGTGTACGTAAGCACCACATTTCACCTTTTCAAAATTTCTTTAGTATTCCATTGCATGATGATCTAATCCCCTATTGTTGGACATTAATGTCCTTTCTAGTTTTCTGCCATTAGAAACAATTTTGTCCTAAGCAGCCTTGTACACAGCTCTTTGCACACGTATCTGATTATTTTCCTTAGGATGAATTCCTAGAAGAGGAATTTCTGGGTCAAAGCATATGTATTTTTACAAAATTGGACCTGAGTTCCTAGAATGGATTTATCATAATCCTTGGTTCATTTACTCTCATCCTTGGACTATGCATGGCCCATATGTGGTGTAATTATTTAAGCGATATTCTTAGTAACATGAGCCCACTATCCAAAACACAAACTAAGAATTTGACAATAATCTATGATTCCCTCCATATCCCCGCCTCCTTTTACAATTCTCTCAATTCTCTGTTTATTCCTTTGCTTTCTTTTCTATGTATTTTTATTGTGTCTACATTGTATTCCTAAAGTCACATATTTTTATTTAGTTCTTTCCAACTTTCAAAGGGTACCATCCTGTATATAATGTTTTGTGACTTACTTTTTGCAATCAATATTATACTGCTGAGGTTCTTCCATATTGTTGCACCTCAACGTTGTTCACTCAAGTGTCGTGTTCCCCTAGAGTGTTCCACTGGGTGAAAATACTGGCTAGTTATCCCACTCTCCTGTGATGAGTGTTTGGGTTGTTTCTGGGGTCGTGGTACTGTGAGCAGTGCTGCTGCAAACATTCTCATATAGGTCTCCTTTTATACACATGCACAGTTTTCTCTTGGGTATATATACCTAGGAGTTGAATTACAGTGAATATTCAACTTTAGGAGATAATTTCAAGATGTTTTCTAAAGTGATTGCCTCTCCAACAATCCTCTCCAACACTTGGTATTATTGGACCGGTACTGTTTGTTAATCAAATAGGTATAAAGTTGTCTCTCATTATGCTCTTGATTGCATTTCCCTGATCACCAATGACGTCGGTCTGTCTGTCTGCTTGGGCTGCCATAACAAATATCACAGACAGGTTGGCTTAAACAACAGACATTTATTTCTCACAGTTCTGGAGGTCCAAGATCAAGGTGCTGGCAGATCAAGTTCCTGGTGAAGGCCCTCTTCCCAGTTTATAGACGGCTGCCCTCTTGCTGTCTCCTCACATGGTCGAGAGAGGGAGATCATCTCTCTCATGTTTCTTCTTATAAGGGCACTAATCTCATTCAGAAAGGGGGTCCACCCTCATGATCTGATTACCTCCCCAAATCCTCCAAATATCGTCACACTGGAGATTAGAGTCTCAACATATTAATTTTGGAAGAACACACACATTCAGTGTATAGCATTTTCTCTTATGGCCATATTTATTTACTCTTCTGTGAAATGCCTATTTATGTCCCTTGCCTCTTTTCCCATTGGGTTGCTTCTGCTCTTCTTATTGATATGGAGTTCAGTACATTTGTAATATTAATTTTTTTGCCATTTATGTGTGTTACAAACATCTTTTGTCTTTCTACTTTTAGAGGTTTCTTTTTTTATTGAAGTATAGCTGATATTCAATAGTATATAAGTTACAGGTGTTCAATACAATGATTCACAATTTTTAAATTTATAGTTTCTGTAGAATATTGGCTTATTTCCTGTGTTGCACAATCAGAGGTATCTTTTGATAAATATAAAATTCTTAATTTTAATATAGTCAAATGTATTAATCTTATTCTTTATAGTCATTGATGTTTGTTTAAGGAAATCTGTTCTTACCCCAAGGTCTAAATGATATTTAGACATATTTTCTACTAGGAACTTTAAAGTTTTGTTTTTAACGTTTAAGGCTTTAATCCATCTGGACTTGGTTTTCCAACATGATGTGAGGGGAAGGTACAATTTCTTCTTTTTCCAGATGGCTTATTATTTTTTTCAGCTTCACCTGTTCAACAGGTCCTTTTCCCTGTGCTGTTCTGACGTAACTTTTGTCATATACCTCAGTGTGAGGTTCTGTTTCTGGGCTCTCTGTTTCTCTGGTGGATTTATTTTTCCTTGCACCAATACCACACTGCCTTAATTACTGTGGCTTCATACTAAGTGCTGACATAAGGTGAATCAAGTCCTTCCTCTCCACTTTTCATCTTCAGAAGTATCCTGGCTATTCTTGGCTCCTTATTCTTCCGTGTCATTTAATAAGTTTCTTTAAAATCCCTGTTGCAACTTTGAATGAAATAATATCAGATCAATAGATCCATTGGGGGAAAATTGACATCTGTATACACTGTTAAAATTTCCTATTCATGAGTATGGTATATCTCTCTATTTAGTTAAGACGTCTTTAACAGCCCTTTATCAAGTTTTACTGTAGAAGTTATAAACCTTTCGTTAGGTTTCTTCCTAGGTACTTGATAGTCTCTATCCATGGATCTTTTTGCCATGTAGCTTTCCAGGCTGGTTCTGTTTATTTCCTGTTTTCCTTAGCAGAGTATGAGAATGAGGCAGCTTAGAATTGAGCTGAGAGGATGTTTTAGGAATGGAAGGTCTGGTCCACTTGCTGCTACTTGAGCGAGCTAGTGAGGAAGCTTTGCTCTGGGTCTATTTGGGAGGACAGCGTATGCTCTTTGCTGGGGGGAGAGTCATGGGTGACCTGGGTGATCCAGGGAGGAACTGGTTAAGGGAGAAGCACCCAGCCAAGTGATGCCCTGTGGGAAGGGGGAGGAAAGGGCTCCCAAGATCCAGGCTTGAGTCTCGGCTCTGCAGCTACTGGCAACCTTCCTTTTAAGTTAGATTAACTCTTTGTGCTATATCAGCAAATGTGCCCAAATGTGAAGTTCACTGGAGGAAAGAGCTGCATAGAGTTTAGAACTATATGAGGGATTTTCTTTGTATCTGCTTACCAGCTGAGAATGGTGAGGCACTCACGTTGTCGAGTGTTTGTGACAAACACACAACTATAGGGGCAAAGCTGGGCTAAAGATCATCCCTGGAGGCAGAGTTATGGCCTCGTGGGCCTCAAAGTGGCAAGATTTATCCAGGGAGCATAAGTTAAGGGGATGTTGAGCAATGCCACTTCTGGGGCTTTGAGAAACTGTGGAGCATGTGCTGTGCGATCCCTTCTATGGCAGCATACTAACAGAGGAGAGGGTCACTGCAGTGCTAATGGAAGCCTCTGGGGGACTGCACTAAAGGGACCTGGAAAATACCCCAGCTTCATTCTAGGACAGCTCACATGGGGCCCTACCCCAACCCAGATCCCTGCAACGTCCACCTTTAACACATCTTTAGTCTTGTTATAGGCTGGCTGTAGTATTCCAGCCATTGGGACTCTTGCCCTGATGACACCATGAGGTTTTTAAGTTCCCCTTGGACCCCATGAGGGATTCCCCTCTGTGCTCAAGGTGGGCACTGCCTGTCTCACAATGTTTAAAGCATGGTGGGACAGTCTTTCCTGAGTTCCTTGGGGATTTCCTGGATGCCCTTCTCTGAAGCAGAGGTCTGTAGACAATACCTAGGCCTATGTGCAGGAAGCTTCCCCAACAGGAGCCAAAAAAGGCTCCATCTTCACCTGATTTGTGTCCACTTGAAAGGAGCCTGCAGGAGGCCGATAAGTCATAATCCAGAGAGGTGATGACAGTCATCTCCATGCCCCTTGATTAATGAAAACGGGGCTAGCCGGACACAGAGTAGATGGTTATAAATGGTGCTGTCAGAGAAAAATAATTATTGTATTAATAAGGAAACTTCAAAACCAGGCTCTACAAAAGAGAACTGGCAACTTAGTGTCTCGTGGGTTGGTGAAGTGGACTTGATGGAATGGGGGCCACCTTAGCCACGCCCTTGCCTCTCCAGACACCAGCCTCCTCCTCACTGTGCACGTGCCTGTGTGTGTGCCTGGGTGCACCGTGGACATGCATGTGGACGGGGTGGCTTGACCCCGCTCTCATGGGGTGCCGTGGGTCGGCTGGGGTTGTTTGTGGGTATCCGGGACCCCTTCCAGCAGGAACAGGGAAAAACGAGCATATCTTATTGTACCTGAAACACTCTATGATATGTACTAAATATTATGACTACTCGGGGCCTTGCAATAATTGATTCACCCACACAGCCATTTAGACTGCGAGCTGTTCGTTTTACAAATTCTACAATCTTTTAGAAATTCTTTCAGTGCGGAAGATTGCTGCCTGGCCTCAGATTCATTATGGTGATTGAATCCTCTTCAATAGAGAACGGTTTAAAGAGAGCACATGCCCGTGTGTCTCACTCAGAGTGAAGGCACATAGGTTAAAAGCTTGTCTGGGTGGCATAATTCACTGCCGCTATGCCAAACAATCACGTCTTATTGTGACCTTCATAAGATACAAAAAGGCAACAGGATGGAGCTCGGCTTTTTTTAAACCTACTCACAGATTTAGCTTCTGAACATCTGAAGCTTGGAGAATTCCTAATTAAATAACCAATTAATAATGTAGAATAGAAAAGCTATTTTTTTTTCTGAAATGCAAAATCATAATTAATCAGAGTACAAAAAGCTGCCTGTCTTTATATCAGAAAAATATAGACTAGGTATTTAAATATTCCACCACACCTGAACCCTGGCCATCCGTCATTGTTATGACTTAAAACATCTCAGACTAAATTAGGTTTTGTTTGTATAGAGCAGTGAAAGTCAGATGGCTTGAATGACAAAATTAGAACATGCTCAAATCACTGAGACAAAACCGCATAAAGAGAAAGATGTGCAGGGAAAGGGCTGCCAGTATGGAGTAGAAATCTTCCACTAATTCTTTTAAAAAACGCGTTCTTTCCCATTTGCCCAACCAATCGGTGTAAATATAAATTTCTGGCCCCCAATCAGATATTCCAGGAAAAAAAAAATATCCCTGCCCCCTTGTTAATTGCCCAAAATAGCAAGCACGGCTCTAGAGAGGTCGCCCCCTCCCTCCCCTCCCCGCCAATTTCTCTGCCTCTGGTGCCATTTACCCTCCGCGGCACCGCCGCCCACCGCTCCCTGCCCAGCCAGCGCCGCTCCGCCCACCAATTATTGTCGGGAAGGCAAGCAGGAGCCACTAATGATCTAAGGTTCTCCCTCCACCCCTCTGCACTTTGCACCTCTCTGCACATTTATATTTTAAAAGAAAAGCTCGCTTTTATGGTTTGTGCCACCTCCACAATTTATACTTTGCCCATGAAATACCAGAACCCGAGAGTAAATTTTCCAAGGAAGAATCGTATAAACACGCCTCCATAGATTGACTAGATGAGCGGCCACAGGAAAGGAGACAGAGGCTCAGTAGGTGCTGCCGGCGCAGGTGCCCGGAGCCCCTCCATTCATGTGTGCAGATGTGCCAAGTGTGTTCTGCCCTGTGTCCCGAACACGGTAGGCATTTCTCTGCCCTCAGGTTTTTGCTCGTGCTGCTTCCTTTTCAGAGAAGTGAACATTTGAAACCCGCCTGATGTTCAAGAGGTGGCCCAACTGTCACCTCCTTGAGGACACCCTCCTGGCTCACCTTGTCAGAATCATCCTCTCCCGATTCTGGGGCCCGCACCCCACCTTATCCCTGGGGTTGGTGGGTGTGGACTCTGCCCAGGCCTTCGCCTCCCTGACCCTTGTCCTGGGGGCGGCCCTGAGCCCCAGCTGAAGAGGGGGTGGTGAGCGACGGTGGGCAGTGGCACCTGCTTACCCATGCCGGTTTTAGAGCTCCCCTTGCCTGGGCCCCAGATGCCACCAGCCTCTGTCTCTGGTGTTCTGTCCGATCCACTGCCACAAATCTCCTTTAACATCTAATTTGCTGTTATCACAGCAATAAATAATTTTTGGTGACAGTTTCAGGTGAGACTTTGTGCAGTGTTTTTTTTATTGACAAAACTGCTGTGAACCAACATACATGAATGCAATAAAAATGTGAGAAATATCTGCGTTACGGCTGAGGTTTTGTCAATAGGGCAGCGCATCGATCTTGGCTACTCTTTGGGGTTGCCTGTGGAGCTCAGTGCCTAGGTTTCAGAACTGCCTGCCTAGGGCCCACCCACGCTGCCCCCTGTGCACCCCTCCTGGAGGGGTGGGGCAAAGGAGGAGGAGCGAGAGGCTGGAGGAGGCCTTGCCCACTCACTCAGTCCTTCCATCCTTCATTCATTCAGGCCACCGGGGGATGAACCAGGTGCTGTGTGCTGGGACACAGGTAGGTCAGAGCCTCCCATCCGGGGCAGGGGCAGACCTGGGGACAGAGGTCCTCCCAGCGGTGGGGAGCCTGGCTGGATGTACTCGACCACTGGCCCATCACAACCCCCGGCTGGGTGCCTCTAGATGTTACACAGGTGAGGGATGCAAGGGACCCCCCCACAAGCATCCTGAGAGTGGACAGCCAGGGAAGGCCTCCTGCAGGAGCAAGGTCTGAGCTGAGAGAAAGGCAGGGGAGTGGCCAGGACAGGGGCCCAGAGCCTGGGAGGAGCAGCCTGGGAGGGGAGCCCAGTGCATTCCAGGAGCCGAGAGGAAGGGTGGGTGGCAGGGGGTCGGCTGGGCTGAGAGGAGGCAGGGCGCGAGCGCTGAGTCCCCCAGAGAAGAGGCTGTGGGGCGGCAGGGTCCTCCGGCCACAAGGGAGGCTTGGAGTTGCTCAGCCATCGTGACATGGTGCTCGGTCCCTCTGCCATGCCCGCCCAGCTACCCCTGCGGTGACCATGGGTGTGTCGCCGCCAGAATCCCTTCAGGCCCTCAGGCCCTCCACCAGCCCCACCTGGACCCAGCCCTCCGCTCCCACGCCCCCTTGGCTCCCTTGGTGGGTGACCCAGCAGGACTGGCTCCGCACTCCTGAAGGAAGGCACGTGTGTCTCCTGAGTCAGGGGCCCCGTCCTGTGCCTTGGTGGGGCCCGTGGTCAGCCCCCAGGCCTGCCCACACTCGCCCACCCAGCAGGCCGGGGGGACTGGGCGCCCTTCCCACAGCCACCTTTCCTGCCGCCATCTTGCCATCCCCACGCTGGGGTTGCCTGCTTGCCGGCTGCCCCATCCACATCCCCCCTCCGTGGAGGCCCAAGGGAACTGAGGCCCCCAGCAAGCCTTCTGGGGCTGTGCTGCCCCACAGGCCCCCACCAGACTCCGAGTCCCTGTCCCCAGAAGTGTGTTCTTTGGCTCGGGGGACTGGGCTCCTCTCTCAGTCCCACTAGTTCGGTAACATTCGGGATCCCTGGCTGTGGGCTCCTAGCTTTGCTTCAGCCCTTCCGGGGCCAGGGATCTGGACTGAGCAGTCACGGATGTGAGTGCCTTCGGGACCAGGCAGGGGGAGAGGGCCTGTGGGCAGCGGGTGTGAGGCCCTGCCTGCCTGGGGCCATCAGATCTGCCCCCCTCTCTCTCCCCCTCAGCCTCTTTTAGTGACTGGGCTTGCCAAGCTGGGCGTGTCTGCCCATTCGTGTCCCCAGTGTGGCGAGGGACACGGAGGCCGCCCAGGCCTGGAGGCCTGAGGTGGGGGCCAGCCGGAGGACGGGGAAGAGCCTGATGTCCCCCAGCCCTGGGGCCCCTCCAAGAGCCTGCAGCCTGCAGAGCTCAGCCTTCTCACCCTGGTGGGGCCACTGCTCACCCCTCCCAGAAGCCCTTCGAGCCCCTGTGTAAGTCCCCTGCTCCCCGGCCCTGGCCCCTGCCACACAGGGTCCTGTTCTTTCTTTCGGCGGTGATTGCTGTCCAGCTTAGTGGTTTACCTGTTTGAGGGCTGTGTCCCTCCAAGCGGACTCTGAGCTCCTGGGAGCAGGGTCTAGGGCCTTCCCCGTGGGAAAGTGAGGGGCAATCTGCTATCTCATCAGGAGGGAGGACGACATTTGCTCGAAAAATTGAGAGAGCGTCCTGTGCCCTTACAGGGAGTGGTGGTGTTGGAGACTGCAGGGGGGCTCGGGTCCCTTCAACCTGCCCCAGGAGTCTGCGGCTCTAGCTCAGCGCTGTCTCCGGCCCCGGGACAAGCTCCCCAAGCACCCCAGCTGTGCTCACCGAAGGGGAGGCACTTCTTCCAGTGCAGGTCAGTCAGTTACCTCACATGCTGGGGATGGCCGGCCCTTCCCTGGTCCCTGGCATCTTTGTCAGGGTCCCCTGGCCCTCTGGAGCTGACCAGGAAAGCAGGGTTTCCCCTTAAGGGTGATTTCTGCAGTCACTGTAAGTTGTCCTGTCCAGCTGCCGCCTGGGTGGTGCCTGCCCACGTGACACCTGCCCAGGGAAGCTGGCTGTGCCCTCCTGACGTCAGCCGAGGGGACGCTGCTTCCTCTGCCACACGCTGCTCACAAAGTGTAGGCAAAAGGCAGGTGTCCAACTGCTGCGGGTGAGGAAGAGAACACATTTGGTTTCTAAATCAGGACTCAGCACCAGGGCCAGACACCGGAAGGGAGCCTGTCGGCCGGCTGCTCCCACAAATGGGTGATGGCCTAGGCTCCCCAGGGGTATGGGGGGCTCCCCTCAGCCCTGACCCTGGGTGCTGAAAGCCCTGAGAACAAGCCGTCTGAAAATTAGGATTCTGTGTCAGCCTGTCAATCCCCAGAAGCGCACAGCCTTCATTAAAATCTGCCTGACATTTCTGTTATGCTCAGAAATCCCGAAGATATGCCAAGTGCCTGCTATTTGCCATCACATCCGCCTGGGAAGCTGTGGGCCGCCAAGCCCATTCTGCTGAAACGCCCCCCAGGAGGCGGCTGGCTGGCTGCGCAGGGCACTGGCAGGGGCACAGGCGGGCTGCTGCAGGGGGCTGCCCGGGAGCACGGCCGGACACAGTGGGCCTTGGGTTCATGCTCTCCGGGGACACGCTGGCTGCTCTAGGCTCACAGTCCGTGAGGGGTTCTGAGTGCGGGGAAGTGCCTGCAGAGCCGGTGAGGGGCCACGGCTGCACCCCTGCAAGCTTGCAGGGGGCCTTCTTCCGTGCCAGGGCTGTGGGGGCCTTGCCTGCGCTGAGGCCTGGAGATGGGTGACAGGGCAGCCGGAGCGGAGAGAGGAGGCAGGCGGGTGCTGTCGATACTGGGCATTGACCTGGGTGTCTCCAAGGGAGGTCCTGTCATTTGGCCAGCGTGCCAGGGGTAAATGTGCCCGAAAGGTCACAGAGACCACAGAATTTGTGATATGGAAATGCATCCATCCCGAGAAGGCTGGGGTAAGCCTCGGGAAGAGAGGGAAGGCCCACACTGTAGAGTTAGATGCTGTGGCCACATCTCAGTTCTGAAGCAATGTCATCTATGTCATGGGGTGGTGGGGGACAAACCACACTCCTGCACGGAGGTATATGGCTGCCTCAGATAAACATGAGTAGCAGGAGGCTTGTGGAGGGACGCGGACCATGCAGGGGTAAGGAGACCAGACCAGACTTCCTGTGGGACTGCCTATTGCACTCTTGAAGAAGGCTGTGGCCATCTAGGAGGGCCCAGATACCAGAGGATGGGAGTCAGACTGGCTACGGGATCTGTCATGGTTCCAGGAGCTTGGTTGCAAGTGACACAAACTCAACTTTTGGACTTCATCAAAAGGGGGACTGTATGGGTTCGTGTAGCATGTTGCCTTCAGGCATGGCTGAATCAAGGCTCCTAAACAATGAAATTAAAGTTCTGCTTCTCCCAAACATTCTTAGCTCTGCTTTCCTCCAAGATGGCTTTATTTATTGATTTATTTGGGCCTTGACGCATGCATGCAGGATCTTAGTTCCCCAACCAGGGATCGAACATGCGCCCCTGCAGTGGAACCGTGTAACCACTGAACTGCCAGGGAAGTCCCTGAGATGGCTTTATTCTTTCTTTTTGGATGCGTTGGGTCTTCGTTGCTGCTCATGGGCCTTCTCTATTTGTGGCGAGCAGAGGCTACTATCTCGTTGTTGTGCGCGGGCTTCTCATCTGCGGTGGCTTCTCTTGTTGTGGAGCACGGGCTCTAGGTGCGCAGGCGCAGTAGTTGTGACTCACGGGCTCTAGAGTGCAGGCTCAGTAGTTGTGGTGCACGGGCTTAGTTGCTCTATGGTGTGTGGGATCTTCCCAGACCAGGGCTCGAACCCATGTCCCCTGCACTGGCAGGCGGATTCTTAACCACTGCACCACCAGGGAAGTCCCGAGATGGCTTTATTCTTATTAGCAGCAGCTTCTATCACTTTAACAACCCAAAGACAATTGTTCCCTTAACAGTCACATGTGTCCTTCCCTGAGCTAATCATTGGCCAGGGTGATGTGGTACACGGATTAGTTAATCATGGGTCATGTAATCTCCCAACCACAGAGTGTGAGCTATTACCTGAAGAAGAGGAATGATGTGGGGTTAGAGACTGAAGGGAGTGGCTTCCCCAAAGCAGGTCACACATTTGTTATGCCTCTAAGTTTCCACACTTGTCCCAGGAACCTTACTCTTTCTGGGGTCCTCCAGCCTCAAGCATACAATTCCAATGAAGCCATAATTATCACATGCCCTCCTGAGTCTGGCTGAGCCTGGGGAATCAAATTGAAGGAGCAGGTGGAGCTGGCCATTGACCCCAGGATGGGGAGAAAGCTCAGGGGAGGTGAGAGGGCTACGCTGACTGACACCTGGGTGGTCAGGCAGGCTTCCTGGAGGAGGTGGGGGTGGGGGTCCCAGCTAGGTCCCGAGAGGTGGAAGGATTTGGCAGAGCTCCTATATTCAGCCTTCCCAAACACTCCCTCTTGCACAATCTGGAAAGTGGTTGGGCTCAGACCCTCACCTGGAGCCCAGGTACAGCCACGTGGCTAATCTGAGCACTCAGAGTAAAGAGGGCTCAGAGGCCCAGGAGCTTGGAGTTAGGAGACAGCCAGCTTTCCTGCCAAGGGCCATGGTGGGTGTCTACAAAGAGTGCCACCTATGGTTAGAGCCTCTATGCACCCGCAGGTGGTGGGCCTACTCTGCATCTCACCGTTTCACTCCCCATAGGGTGTGCCATAAGGCGGTGCTTACACTGTCTGTTTTAGACGGGCAGGCTGCTGCTTGGAGAAGCTCATGATGCTGTCTCATGTCTCTATGAAGGGAGAAAAATCTCTGCTTCCTGCACACAGCAGCTCGGGGGCTCCAGATGGCTTTAAGAGCAGGCCTCACAGGCTGGAGCGATCACCCCGAGTGCCCTGTAGTCCATCCACCACCCTCCAGTCCCTGAGAGGAAAGAGGCTTTCAGGAGGGGAGGAACATGGGGTGTTACTGTCCCCAGCATGGCCGATAGCGGTGAATAGGATATGGAAGTGTGTAGGGGGCAGTGATGACAGACCCAACCAGGTTGGTCAGAGGGATCCTGGAGGGCAGCAGGGGGAGGACAGGCCAAGGAGGCAGGGTCTGACCAGGAAGACATGGAATGCTGGGCAGAACTATGGACTTCATGCTGTAGCTCACGGAGGAAGTGAAATAGAACAAGGCTCCAGAAGAGGAGTCTGGCTGAGTTCACTGACTCCCTCCCTCCCTCCATTCATCCATCCATTCATCTACTCACCCACCCACTTCTCCATTTCTCCATCCATCCACCCACCCATCCTTCCTTCCATCCATCCACCCATCCACCCACCCATTTCTCCATTTTCCCATCCATCCATCCATCCAACCATCCAACCATCCCAAGAGTTCACACACTAGTGGCTTTCTGAGGGTCTTGGTGAATGGGTACCAGGGGCCAAAGGACAGCCAAGAACGTTTTTCACTTTTGTCGCCCCTCTCCAGCCAGGAGAACGGACATGTACGGTCTGAGGGTTGTGCTGTGTGGCAGGCAAACCCTTCCAAGTCATCAGCTGCCTGGAGAGAGTGGCTCTCACACCTCAGCTGACTGACGAACTGGGTCCAGTTGGGAAAAAGGAAGCCCAAACCCAGCCAGGCTGGATGGGCAGAGCAGGGGGCCTGGGTTCCCAGTTAGTCCCCACTCAACACAGCCTCCTTACTGCTTAGATGGGTGTGTCCCTGAGACTGTGGACACCTGGTGGGTGGACATTTATTAGGCACTTCCTCTGTGTCAGATGCTAAAAATACAGTGGTGGGCAAGTAAGACCCAGCCCTGCCCCCTGAGAGCTTGTAGCTCGGTGGGGGTGATAAACAGCAGTAACCATCGCCCACATCCGGTTCTGCTCTGCACCGTGCCTGGCTCATCGGCAAACACTCAGTGAAGGAATGAGTAAGAGAACGAATGATGCCAGACCCCCAGAGGATAAGGGGGATGAGCAGCCTCTCCTGGCCCCCATGGGTAGCAGGCTGAATTATCTCCTTGTTTAGAAATAGGGTCATGGCAGATGTCATTAGTTCAGATGAGGTCAGACTGGAGTAGGGTGGGCCCTAATCTAATATGGCTGGTGTCCTTATAAAAAGGGGAAATCTAGACACAGACCCTCAGGGAGGGACGATGGAGTGAAGAGACACAGAGAAGACAGCCACCTACAAGCCAAGGAGAGAGGCTTGGAACAGATCCTTCCCTCACAGCCCTCAGAAGAAACCACCTTGACTTCTGACTTCCAAGCCTGCAGAACTGTGAGACAATAACATGTCTGCTGTTTAAGACACAAAGCCGGGGATACTTTGCTATGTCATCATAGCAAAGTATGACGCTATGGCATCATCAGCCTCAGGAAGCTGAGGTGCCGGGCCAGCTGGGGTCTGGGCCTGGAGCCCGCAGGGGCATCCAGGTGCTTGTGGTTTGGGGGTAGGCGTCGCCCAGACGCTCGCTGGCTCCACCCCGGGTCAGGGAGGGTTCACACATGGACCTCCTTTCCCCACTCGACGGCCCCCAAGACCCTCTTGACTGCTCCTGTTCTCTGGGCTCTGGTGGCCCAGGCGCCCTTCTGAGGCTGCCCAGGGGCAGGCCAGAGCCCACTACAGCCCACCTAGGGCATCTCCGGTGGGAAGTAGGCAGGGCTGAGTGGGAGCCATGGAAAGTGACATTGGCTTCTTCCTTAATGAATGTGAGTCACACTGTCCTACTGTTTTCTAGAACACACCAAGTACTTTGCAACTCTGGGCTTTTTGCTTGCTATCCTTGGCTTGAGGTTCCTTCCTGAGCCTGTCGAATCACCAGCTGGACCGCAACATCACTTCTTCCTAGAAGCCATCCCTGACTTTCCAAGTGAACCAGCCTGGCCTCTGCTTTTCTCTAGTGGCTTCGTTTCATTGCAGGCGTGTTGGATCAAGCATTTCACCTGTCATAGTGGCTGCTATACCTTAGTATTCAGAATGGTATCATGCATATAACAAATGCTTAATAAATATTTGGGGAAGGATGGATGGATGGACAGACGGAAGGCGGATGGGTGTTTATCCCGCATGGAACAGAGAGAGCAAGTGGGTTTTGGGTGCTTCTCAACAAGCTGTTTTCCTCGAGGCCCGGGGCAGGGCCAGAGGGCTGAGGGAGGAGGAGCAGAGGCATGGGCCCCTCCCAACCCCAAGCCCTGAGCCGCAGAGTCCCCAGCGGCCCCTGACAGAGGGCTGCAGGGCTCGCCAGCAGCGCGGGGACCTGTGTGAGAGCCGCCGGCTCCATTTCCGAGGTCCTCTGAGGGGCAGCCAGCTCTGAGAAGAGGCAAGGGAGGAGCGCCCCCTACAGGTTTCAGAGGGACCAGGGCACGCGCCCCCCACATGCTCATGCCCGCCTCCTGCCCCTGGGAGGCTCCGTGGCTCACCTCTCCGAGGGGGCCCCTGGGGGCCCCCGGGTGGCTGTGGCCACAGCTCGTGTGCACAGAGGGGGTTGGGGGATGTGTCTGTCCCGCTGATGAGCACCCTTCGCCCAGCCCCTCACTCATGCTCTAGCACCTTGTCCTAAAGCCCCGAGCTCGACAGCCCCCGACAAGGGTCAGGCGGGGAGGGTTAGGGTTAGGAGGGCCCGAGGCTGGCTGCCAGCCCTGCTTCAGCAGCGTGAGTGTCACACAGGGGGAACCCACGATGGAGGGACGGTGGCCCCCAGCTCCTGCCTGGAGCTGCCGCTTCTCGGATCAGAGGGGCTGCTCTCGGGAGGGACTCCAGGCGGCCCAGCACCCCGTTTGGAAGGCAGTGCACTGCCCCCCTTCAGGCAAGGGGCCCCCTCCTCCCCAGCGGCCTCCAAAGCTGCAGGAAAAGCCTGCTCTGGCCCATGTTTATTTTTGGAGTTTTAACTGGTTGGGCAAGGAAGTGAGCCTTGTTAAAAGGGATTTAACTGTGGGTCACAGTGAGTTTGAGGGGCTTAGGAGGAAAGAAAGAGAAGGGCTTTTCCCCTTCATCTTCCCCAGAGCAGGGGCCCCTTCCTCACAAAGACTCAGGCCCCAGGGCCACGACCTCAATGCCAGCCCAGCTGGAGGGAGCCCGTTCGTAGGGAAGAGCTTAATTCATTTATGGGAACCAGAAAGGGGTTTCTTAGCACCAAAAAGAAAGGCCTTCCCGAGCCTGGCAGGGCCGTGGGGCTGGGCAGAGGGATTTCCCGGGCCGCCTTCCTCAGCTCCCCAAGGGGAGGGCTGTCCTTCTGCCCGCTGGCGCCGGAAGGCATTGCGGGTTTCCGGGTCTGGGGCGCACTCAAGACCCCCGCCCCTTCACTCAGCTTCCACGAGGATGCCAGCCATCGTGGGCTCGCCTAGGCAGGCCTCCAGGGAGAAGGGTCAGAGTCGGGCCGCCCAGCTGACTGCGTAGACCCCTCTGGGTCTGAGCAAGGTCTGTCGGGGTCAGGACAGGTGTCCGTGGCCGGGGGCTGCTCCGGGCACTCCGTCCTCTTCCTCTGCGACCAAGGGTGGGCCTCCTCTGTCCGTCTGCCACACGGGGTCCTGGAGGGCTAGGACCCCTCGCGGAGGGAGGAGAGGTCATAGGGTGGTGGGTGGGCTCGGTGGTCCCTCCCTGCCGGCGAGTGTGTTCCACCCGCTTTGTCACTCCTAGTGGCTCCTCTAACCTCCTACACGCGGCCGGAGTCCCAAGATACTCTTTCACCAGCGCGGGAGGCGTCCGTGGACTCGCCCTGGCCTCTTGGAGAGTTTTATTATTATGGGAAATAGCCAAAGTGGTGAGGAGGGGGCTCCATCATCTCCTGCAAGCAGATAAAATAGAAACAACTAAATAAAGCACCCTTGCCGCTCACGGGAAAAATTCTGCTTGTCAATTATGATTCATGAGCGATTGCCAAACGGGGAGCCGGCCTGCCAGTCTTGAGGCCTGTTCCTGCCTCCCGCATCTTGGTGGGCGAGGCTGGGGGTGGTTTGGCTTTTCTGGGAGAAGGTGGGTCCTCTGGCAGCACTGGCTGTTAACCCCTTGGTGCCTGCCTGTCCAGTACCCGGCTGCTAGAGGGAAGGGAGGGGACCTGTGCCCCCAATTTGGCACTGAGGTGGGGAGGGCATATGGACGGCAGCCACTGGCGAGGTGCCCACGCCAGGCCCTGGCTTTGGTCCCAGCGTGAGCTCGGGACAGTGGTGGGTAAGCTCTCTATCCCTCTCTGCCCTATAAAGTCCCTGGCAGAGCTGCCCCTGATCCTCCCAGGCTCCCCGTGGAGGGGCACCAGTGTGTCCTCGCCCGCGACTGCTCAGGCCAGATGGTGGGTGTTTCCAGGCCACCAAGTCCTATGACCTTTGAACAGTTGCCGCCGAATTTCAATAATGAAAGGACCTCTTTTGAATATGTACAAATGAGACGTTATATTTCCATACATTTTATTTCCAGCCTCATCTGCGAATCTAATATTGACCCGGAGTTATCTGTGATGGGGAAGTTATTAATTCTGGCAGATATAAGGGAGAAGCTAATATTCGCCTTTTACAAACACCTAATATTAATCTCGGGCTCTGTAAACGAGAGCCGCATGCCGGCATGGGGGAGATGACACCAGCTCGGAATTTGATAATGAAAAATGGGCAAGTTTAATTTCAGGGAATGGATAAAAACGTTTGCCTGCTGCGAGGTAAGCAGCACGGGAGGCCCCGGTGGGATTCCCAGAGGATGGAGCAGAGGCCTGGGAAGCGACCCGCTTGCCCGCAGGCCTGGGGGCCCCGGGGCCAGAGCATCGCTGGCCGGCCTGGGCCCTGGCCCGGGTGCCTGAGAGAGGCAGCGTGGAGCTGCAGCCTCTGTCCCAGCTGCCCACACCTTCAGGAGCAGCTTCTGGATGAGCCTCTGCAGCCCCTACCTGGCCTGGGAGCAAGAGGGAGGGACTCCGGGCTGTCCAGGGGGATCTGCGGGCTCAGAGCACCCAGGGGCGCACGAAGGCCAGGCCTCTGCCCCAACTGGCAGACTCCTGCTCCCTCACCCTCTGAAGGTCCCAACACCCCTGTGCCTGCTGCCTGACCAGGGGTTGGGTTCATCCTTACACCCCTGGCAGACTGGGGAAGTGGGGAGCAGAACGGAGGAGAAGCCAGAGGGTTCCCTGTAACTTGGGGAGCTTGGGCCCCCGCCCCTGAAGAAGCTGCCGCCTCAAACACACCCTTTGCCCTCAGGGCCCTGCCTGCTCTGCTGCCCCCTCCCTGCACCCCCGTGTCCCTCCTTTTTGTGCTGGGCTCAGCCTATGTCTTCTCTCTGCACTTTCTGTGGCCCGGCCTGCTCTCTCCCGACCCCAGTTCGTCTATCTCCTCCTCCTGTGGATCTCTGCTTGGAACCCCTTCCTGGGGGAGGCCACGCCTGACACCCTCACTCGGTGAGGCCCCCTTTTGTAGGCTCTTATGCTGTTAAGGGTTGAATTTCCCCCTTTCCGCATTCCTATGTTGGAGTCCTAACCCCTAGTACCCCAGAATATGACCTCATTTGGAAATAAGGTCACTGCAGAGGTAATTAGTTTCGATGAGGTCACACTGGAGTAGGTGAGCATCTGCCCCAATATGACTGGAGTCCTGATGGAAAGGGGAGGTTTGGGCACGGGGAGAACGCCACGTGAGGATGAAGACAGACACTGTGGTGATGTGTCCATGAGCCAAGGGACGTCAGAGATTACCAGCAAACTCCCAGGAGCTAAGGGAGATGCCGGAACAGAGCCTTCCTCACCAGCCTGCTAACACCGTGACCGTGGACCTGTGGCCCCCAGAGCTGGGGGAGAACATGTTTTTGTTGTCTGAGCTCCCGGTCTGTGGGACTTTGTTATGGCAGCTGACAAACTAATGTGTATGCGTTTCCTTTGTGGCTTTGTCACCACACACACAATTATACAGGGGAGTGTGACTGTCTTGTGAACTCCACGGAGGGAGGGACGATTCTGCCCCCCACTGTGCACCCTGATGGGTTCCCTGCGCTGGGCAGGTTGCCTGGCACATTGTAGGTGCCCGAAGAGTAGCTGTGGGTTGGATGGCTGTGTCCCTTGTCTCTGCTGGAAATACAGTGATCAGCGTTCATTAGATTCTTCCTGTTTGCCCCGGATGGTGCCAGGGTTGGGTGTGTACACAGGACGTACCCTAACAACTTACCCCAACCTGTTCTGATGGCATGTTCTTCTTATTTCTGCAGGCCCTGTGGGTGCTGGGAGTCTGGTGAGGTGGGGACTCTGTCAGGAGGTCAGGGTGGAACTCCAGGTACAGCCCTCAGCTTGGGCAGAGGCGGCAGCTGTGGAGGGCCTGGAGACAGCTGGAAGCTGCGTGTCCCTCCTGGGGAGCACAGGCCTTGGCAGTGGGCGTCTCCTCCGTTCATCCACTGTGGGCCTTTCGGGCAGCAACTGGCGCCCTGTTCACTGCGAAGGACCAGTCAGTCCTCCACACACACTGGCTGTCGGGGCGAGCAGCTGCCCCAGGACGCGCTGCAGGGGGTCACAGAGGGCTTTCCCTTTGCTCCCGAAGCACAGCCGTCCCAGTAATGTCACGGTTGACCCCGAGGGTCTGAAACCTTGTGCACTATGCTGGGTAGAGCTTAAGCCTTGGGGCAGGTGTGGTGCCTTCAAATCTCCAACTGCGGAACTGGGAAGGACCTTGGCTATCACTGAGGCTGCCCTTTGCCAGGTTGGCAAATGAGGACACAGAGAGGGGGAGTGACCTATCCAAAGCCACACAGCAGGGCATGGGCAGAACAGGGAGAGGGTCCAGCCCCTGCTCCAGGCTTAGGGTTCAGAGGCTCACTTTTCGGGAAGAAGGGGCTAGGAAAGCATGGTGTTAGGAAATCACGGCAGAGGAGTTCAAGACTTCTTTTTTCTTTTCTCCTTCTTCCCCCTCCTCTGTGAAATCCCGAGTCTTAAGTGCTTGCTTTTCAGAAGCACCGGCAAGAACCCGAGGAGCTGGCTGCTCACACCGGCCTCCCTCCCGCGACTCCCTCACTCCCTCTCTGTCCTGCACCGCCCTCCTCATGCCACACCCACTTGCCCCACGCCCCCAGACATGCAGCCGTGAGGGCGCACACATGACAGGGCACTCACAAAGCATGTGCCACACACATGCACACCCGTGACATCCCTGTGTTCTGAGCAGACCCTGAGGACAAAGGGTCTGGGATCTCCAGCAAGTGCCCCGTGCGGCTCTGATAGTGCAGGACGACGGGATCCTGACTGCTGCTCATGGCTGCAAATCACAAAAAGCCCTTTGAACATCTGTAGGCAACCCAGGTGGCCTAGAGGAGTGTGAGCATGAGTGTAACCATGTGCTTGTGAGTGCATGTGAGTGTGTGTGTGTCCATGCCCACAGCAGGGAGCAAGGAAGTCCAAGTGGCCATGGTCACCTTTCTCGCCCAGTCTGTCCCGGTCATGATCATTCCTGGCCTCTGTACACATAAGCTGTCCTTTCCCATCTTCCGTGTGGTGGTGATAAAGGTGACATGGGGGAAGATGAATGTCCTTTGGTGGCTTCTCTGTACTCGGAGCCAGGACCCTGTCACTCCCCAGTGTTGGCATTCCCAGTGAGGCTGTACTTCTGGCCGGAGCTTCCAACAGGTCCCACCCAAGAGAGCCTGGCTCATCTCCGGCTGGGTCCAATCAAGCCAGCCAGTTTGCTGGTGGGCACGGAACAGTCTCTATGGCCCCACCGGCGTCTTGGGTGGCTCCTCCCTGGGGAGCACTTCTCCAGCAGAGAGCATTGACCTGCCATCCGGTGGCCTTTCGCTCGACCTTCGTGAGCCAAGGCTGTGTTTATTGTCAAGAAGATGGCTAAGAAATCCCCGACATATCATATCATCAGCATTATGATTGGAGAAACAACACCTACAAAATCTGTTATTCATTAAGTGTAACCAATATATAATTTAAAACAGTGGGTTTTGTCAAATAATGTTAGGTCAGCATAATGTTCTGCCTATTACTAATATCTATAACATCTTTGCCTTAGTCAGCTCTATTTAAATATGCAATCATTTACAGCTTTTGAGAATATTTCTATGCACTCCCAATTTCCAATATTCAACTACGACAAGTTTTATGCTGACATCAATAGCAAACTATTAAAGACAGTATTTCATTATTGGTTTTTCATCCCAAAAGTTATTTACAATTATATACTAAGCACTAATATTAAAGGAAACCATTTAAATGAGGTGCTATCTACTTTAACAATATGTCTGTCACAGAATGAGATTGTGTTTAAAGATTTTATCAAGAAATGGTTGTTTGCTGAGGTTATGTTTTGTCCATGAAATATGCATTTCATATCTCTTTCATTTCATTAACATAATTTAATTTGTGCTTTGCATTTTGTGCATAATACATATTTGATTTACAAAACAAATATTTCCATTAGAAAATGAATTTCATGCAGGCAAAAAAGCAGAACCAAATGATGTATTGAAGGAAAATAAGAAGAAATGAAATGCATTTTCTCAGTCTATTAAAAAATCTATGGCATTGACAGAAAGTGCACTTAGTGCTACATTTAAAAAATAGCACATATGTCAATGTATTAATAAATAGAATTGGAAATACAAATATTTCCCTATATCAAGCCAAGAATCTCTTTATTTTAATTGAGTTGATTTAAAAGCCCAACTACAATTTAATTTTTATTTCACGATGTGGTGCTGGGGCTGATTCCTTTGGAGCTATGTGGGGTTGGCTGTTGATGGAAGAAGATAGTTGACCTTAAAAATGGCTTTTATTGACAATGGAGAGGTATGGTTGAATAAGAAGCGAAGGGGAGGCAGGCCCTTTGTGAGCCGGGGGCAGGGTGGGGAGAGTGGGGCAGGCGGGTTTTGAGCAGCTCCTTGCTCAGTTGCCCTCCTGCTGCCACATCCCGGCCCCTCTCCTCTGCACCCACCCCCCACCTCACCCCCGCCTGGACTGCGGGGCTGGTTGGGGTCCCAGGAAGCTAGGAACATGAGTACTTGAATCTTGATTGGCCCGCACATGAGACGGAGGCTCTGGAGTTAGGGGAGTATGGGGTCTCAGAGTGGGGCTCCTGCCCCCCAGCCCTGCCAGCCACTGACGTTCTCCTCACCCAGGAGTGTGGCCTGGGTGTGTTAGGGGCCGGCATGCCCCCGTCAGTGCCCTCACAACATTATTAAAGGTGATGTGCTCGGCCGACAGTGTTAAGTCCATGATGAGAAGACTCTGGAAGAGGCCACGGAGAGAGGCACAGGGCAGCGGGCAGGACCCCAAACCCAGCGATCCTTGGCTCCCACTCCGCTCAGTAGGAGCCAAGGGACGCTGATCCTTCGGGAGAGCTGTAGGGAGGGGGCTTCGGGACAGACCCCCGGAGTCCAGCCCCTCCACCGAGGCTCAGAGGGGGGAACGTTGCACAGCAAGTCTGGCCAAGCTGTCTGCACCGGCCACCACCCTCTGTTCCTATTCCCTGATCTGAAATCTCTTTCCTGTAGCCCACAGCTCCATACCCGAGGCCACTCACACCCGCCCTGGCTGCCCTACCCCCAGAGCAAGGAAGCAGTCACTGTCCTGACAGCCCCTGGGATGGTGGAACAGGGTGGAAGAGACCTCAAGTACAAGACTGAGGCTGTTGGGAAGACCCCTGTGGTCTCTTTAAAAGGAAACCAAGGGCTGGCCTTGGCACTGTGATTGTAAGCGTGTCGAGGAGGGCTGCCTGGGCCTCGTCTGACCTCACCTTATATATTCAGTGGGTGGTGGTGATATTAGGTCTCCGAGTGGGGCTGTGGTATACATTTGCACAGGCTGTGCACTGAACCACAGTAGAGATGCCATTCATGTAGCTGAATATGAGAAGGGTGCCTTCAGGAGTTAACAAGGTATGGCAGTCACGTCACACCATCAGTGGCATGGGACGTCACTGGCAGGGAGGGGGATGCTCCCACATTCTCCTCTCTCTCCCTCTCTCTCTCACACACACACACACACACACTCTCTCTGACATAGTCACACATGCTCCTACTAGCTCACAGTACCTCTACTTACGTACACACACAACACACATACTCACAATTATATTCACATTCACCCATATGCACACATATACACACACATGCACACTCTCTCACACATTCTGTAGACCCTGAGGACCAGCCTGCTCACCTGTGCCCACCTTGGCCTATGCCCTCCATGTTCCTTGTCTCCTCCCGTCAGAATGTGGGTTCCTCTGAGGCTGGGTCAGACCTCCTTCAACAGTCCCCGCAGTGCCAGACAGAGGTCCATGCACACATGGGCACAAGAAGGATGGCACCTTGTACATGGGAAATGCCCACAGGCCTCTGGGGCACAGGTGCCTGGGCATGGGGCTTGGGGGAAGGAAGGGGGGCTTCCTCCAGCAACTGAATGAGATCTACAGTGCCAGGCCCGGGGCCGTGTGTGTGAGCTTGCAAGCCCTGCGACGGCCTGGTTTCCGCTCCTAACCTTGTCCCAAGTCTTCAAGCCCCCTCCCCTCCCTCGGCCCCTCCGCTGCCAAGGGCCAGAGGGGAATGCCATTAGAAAAATCCTTTTTGTTTCAATCCCAAAGATCACAAAAAATAGTAATTCTGGCTAGAGCGGGAGGAACACAGCTGAGGAACCAGAAGGCTGAAGGTCTGCCTAGTAGGGGGAAGGGAGGTGAGGAGGGGTGGTGCCAGGGGCAGTGGGAGCTCCTGGTGTTGCTCTCGGCTGACACTGCATGTCAGCAGCTTCCAGGCACCAGAAGGCCAATCTGATGGCCCACGCCTCTGGGTTCTCCCAGCCTAAGGCCCTGGCCACGCTGCCTGGAGGAGTTGGGGGGGTTAAGGCCACAGCATGCGACAGCTGAGGCCACTGTACCAGGAAGGGCACCTGCAATGCGGTAGAGAGAGCGGGCCCTGGGTTCTCTGGCCCCCCCAGCACTCATCCTCAGCGTGACCCTCCTTCCTGTGCGTGGTGGGAACGGTGGTGTCCACCGCTTGGGAGAAGAGAGAAGGAAGGATGCAGCCTTTGGGACTGGCAGGGGGCTGTGCACAGAGGCGGATGGCTGTCACCACTGGGACAGGCTGGGGGTCCTGGCTCCCTGTGGGGCCAGGCCGGCGTGTGCTTGGCTCGTGAGGACGGGGGAATGTGCTGACACAGGAAGTCAGCCTGCTTTCTGGCTGGGGTATTGGAAAAAAAATCCATCTCCGAGGGAGGACAATCTCATCATATTAGCAGTATGGATTTCTGGCTCCAGCGGAGCCAGAAGCCCCTCTTCCTGGGAGGGAAGGACAGTGTGTAAGGGCCTCAGGCAGCATTCAGCAGCCCTACCTTCCTGTGGCTCCTGAGGAAGAGAGGTTTCCGGAGACCCTGGGGCTGCAGGGGCCCAGACTGGATCCTCACCTTGGTGCCTGGGGCCCAGTGAACCCATCCCAGAGAAGGTACAAAGGAGAGTCTAGGCCACAGGGCTGTGCCCTCTCCCAGGTCTCGGGAGCCCTCACCTCCTTGGCCAGCCAGGTGTCCATCTCTTGAGGACCCGAGAAGGGTGCATCTGAGACCAGGCTGTCCAGCCCTGAAATGATGCTTCATTTCTCTCCCAAGGTTGTACGTTTTGGCCCCATCTGGACCTGGTTAACTCCATGCCAGGTATTGCAGAGATGCAGGAGTGGGACCCTGCTTCTGCCAGCACTGAGGCACACTTCTGAAGAGAATTTATCCTTGAGCTGTCTTAACACACAATCCTATTTAAGTACAACTTCCTTTTTATACATTTAATTTGTGTGTAGCAAACATACATGCATAATTTAAAACATGAGATGGCTTCTAAGTGAAAAACACTTTCACTTATAGTCTCTGTCCTGCCCTTCCACACCCTCATTCTGGCTCCCCAGGGCAGCCATCTGCTACTCTTTTAGCTGTTCTAATTGTAAGTGTTTTTGTTTGTTGCTGTTTCTACTGTTTTAAAAAGAATGTAATTTAAGCCCAAATTTCCCGCCAGAACTGTAAACTCCTATCACAACTGTCAACATACCAGGCTGTCTGACATTCCCATTTTTTCCCCTTGAAGTCTCCCTTCCCAGGGAGCATTTGGCTCTGCTGGTTGCTCTCTAGAATGGGGCTCAGCTGCTCTCCTGGTGTCTCCCTTCCACATCAGCCTGGGAAGTGACTGTAACCCTCTTATTTCTCATACACTGTCTTCCTTTTTCTTGGTTTATCCCTTCGTTTTGGTGGAACACACCCTCCGGTAACTTTCTGAGTAAAGGTGCCTGGTAAATAATTTTTTTCAGACTTTGCTGTTTGAAGTGTAGTCTGTACATCCTCCCTCTTAACTGGCCATTTGGCTGGATCTAGAATTCTAGGTGGAAGGCATTTTCCGTCCCAATGTTCAAGGCATTGCCCCATGGTCATCTTGGTAGCAGGATGGTTTTTGAGAACCCTGAGTGAGGCCTTTCCTAGTCCCAGTCTTTCAGACGTGGCCTGTTTTGTTCTCTGACAGCTTTCAGATCCTTTCTTTATCTGTCCACTCTGAAATCCCGCAATGATGGACTCTTTCTGTCTAGAAACTTATGTCTTTCAATTCCAGTTGTTTCTCTGATCACTTCCACTTCTTTCAAAGTGTTCTGCCTTGGTTTTTCTCCATCACATCTTTCTGAACTCTTGTCAGGCTTCCATTCCACCTCATCCTCCAATCTATTGTCTCCCATTTTCATCTTTTTTCTTTCTGTTCCACTTCTGAGGGATTTCCTTTCTTTAACTTCCAACCATTCTCCTGATGTTTTAAAAATTTGCCCTTATATTTCTAATTTTTAAAAACTCTTAAAAAAACCCTTCCTCCCTTCTTTCCTTCCTTCCTTCCTTCCTTAGTGAATGTCCTTTTGTCAGTCTCTGGTTACTATTTCATGGAGTCATGTTCTTTCTTACTTTTCTGAGGCACTAATGACAACTTTGTGGGCAGTTCCTCTCTTTTAGAAAACTGTGGTGAAAAACACATGAACCCTACCCTCTTAACAAATTTTTAAACGTACATTAAGCTAAGTGAAATAAGCCAATGATAGAAGGACAAATGCACGATCCCACTTATATGAGGCATCAAAAGAAGTCGAACTCATAGAAGCAGAAGGTGAAATGGTGGTTACTGGGGGTGGAGGGGGACAGGAGAGGAAGTGAGGAGTCGCAGTTCTGTGGGCATAGAGTTTCAATTACGTGAGAGAAACATTCCAGAGCTCTGTAGGCATCTCTGCTGCTCCTGCGTTGCTTCCATCTCTCCCGAGTTCCTCTTCTGGCAACTGTCTCTCACACTGGAGACTGTCTTTAGATGTCTGGTGGCCCTTGGCTGTCCCTGTGTACCTTGGTGTGAAGGAGTAAGGACTCTCCCTGGGAAGTTGGTGTGCAGGGCTGGCCAGCTGGGGCCTCTCTGTGGGTAACTAGGACTTGCCACAGGTCTCAGTGGTATGAAAAACCCTGCCATCTCTTGTGGGCAAGGAAGTGGGTAGATGAGCACAGCCATCAGTCTGGAGTCCTGGGGCTCACCGTGCCCTGTGAGGCTTCTTTGTACCCCTTGCTCTCATCATGGAATCTGCCGCCTCTGTTCAGCTTCTCCAGAGGACCAGCTCCACTTTCTGCTGGCACGGCAGGGGTGTTCTCTTGACTGATTCGACTCTCTGTCACACCCCACACCCAGAAAGACCCGGTCCCCAAGTGGCCCCCGCTGCAGGGACACCTGCCGGCCCCCTGGCCCACTCACTCAGTTGTTACTGCTCCATCTCTCAAACTTCTGTCAAAATCTCTTCTTTGCCATTGCAGCTCTTCCCATTCTCTCTGTTTTGTTTTGTGGACTTGTGTCTTTTTTGTTCTGTTATTGTCTGCTAGTGGGACACAGCATGACAGTGGAGAGTCCCACTACATGTGGGAGGATACGCATGGCATCCTCCACGTGTACCCAGAAGGACACAGCTACTGGGTTCTCTGTGCCCATCCCTTCTCGTCCCTGGGACTCAGTTTCCCCATGTGAGGAAGAGGAAGGTGTTGAGTGAGATGACGTCTCAGGCCGGGGCGGGCTCTGCTGGTATTTCTGGGTTCCGCTGAGGTCTGAAGAGATCTACACAGACTCCACAGAACGAAGCTGGGCTGGAGGCACACAGTGGTGCTGCTGTTTTGTCCAGGACCAAACCAAACCGAACCCACTCTTCCTCCATGTCCTAAGCCCACCAGGGCCCAACCCCCCGGGAGCACATTGCTCCCCACCATCCCCAAAGGGTGCATCATTCCCTCCTCCTCACACTTCGGCCACCAAAAGAGCCAGCCTACCGGCCGGGATCCCAACTCATGAGCCTTCGGGTCCGGAAGGAGCATATGCACATGATAAAAGAGGAAGCGGGGGTGGGGGGGTGGGGGGGTGGGGGGGGTGGGGGCTGCGGCATCCAGACAGCTTATGCTCCATCAAAAGACAAACATATTAAATGCTTTAGTATAAATACTCGTGTCCACCCGCTGTATGCTCTGTTTTAAGATATAGTGTATTAATAGAAAATTTGAGGTATGATAAGGCCAACAGATCAGGAGATGATTGTCACTGAAACAGTAGTTTATCACAGTTCTCAAGAGGAAGGGGCACATCACACTGCACAGGGCCACATGGGGGAACACAAGTGTCGGTCAGGAGGCAGAGGGGGTGAGGGAAGAATGTGGGCAGGAGCCTTTACTATGGTTTCCACAGGAAGGAACAGGCAAGGCAGGGTAAGCAGGCTTGGGATTGGCTAGTTTGAATAATTTCGGTGGGTTCTGGGGAGTAGAGGCTGTCCCTAGTTCCCTGGGTGATAAGGGCAGGGGGATAGTGGCCCAGATAAAGGATGAGGTTGGGGGTGTGGGCTCTGGCTTGGTTAGCTTGCATAGTCGTTTTCTATTCTAGGGATGGTAGAGGTGGCCCTGGAAGGGGCAGTGCTTCCAGGGTCAGCACGGTCCCAGATGTCAAAGCATCAGACACATAGAAAGTAAAAGACACAGCTAATAAGGCCAGTGAGGGACCCCTGCCGGAGCACAAGACACTGGGAAAGCATAGACTGAGGACACTGGGGAGGGTCCTCCTGGGCTGAGGGGGAAGGAAAGCTGGAGCCCAGGAGCCTCTGGGTCGGGTGGGGAGAGGAGGCTGGGAGAATCCTGAGCGACGGCACCAGAGGGAATGGGCTGGAGGCCTCTGGGAGCTGAGGGTCTTCCTACCTAGTGAGGGCTGTGAACAGCTTGAAGTGTAGGAAGGCTTTTGAGACAAGTGTGGGTATATCAAGGAGGGACTCCTGGGCACAGCTGTGCAGTGGGACGCTGTGGGCCAGGCCATTGAGGAGCACAGCCTGTGGCCGTGGGAAGTTCTGCCTCTTCTGTCTCCCTCTCCCCGTCCCTCTCCTTCTCTTCCTCATCTGAGGCTGTCAACCAAGGGCCCAGGGATGTGTGTTAACCGGCCTCTGAGAAGTACCCAGCAGGCCCCCAGCCCAGCCTCCCTGCACAGTGCATCCCGGCAGGGAGCCCCTGGGCCCGAGGCTGTAGAGCAGGGGCTCCTGCCTGCTGGGCCTGGCCAGGTGGGGAGGCTGGGTCCCGCCTACGGTCACTGCATTACAGGCCAGGGTGCTGGTGGAGGCCTTGATCAGGGGAGGGGTCTCCTCAAGTGCCTCCTGATGGCGGGAAAATAAAAGCTGTGATTTAGGGGCAGCCTCCACTCGAAGCGCTTCCTTCGCTGAAGACGCTCAGCTAATGAAGCTCACGCAGATTCATGGCTGTGGGTGAAGTCAACAGGGTCCTCACTCCGCAGAGACGAGCCGCATAAATCTTTGTTTTTAATGTCTAATGATATGTAAAATATTTAAATTTGCAGCTCAGAATTACTGAGCTGCCAAGGTTTTTTGCCTGTTAAAGTGTATTCTTGCCTGAGAATTTATGGGGCGCCCCGTGCCCACTGCCAGCCCCCGTTAGGGGACAGGAGGTATAGATTTGTGGTCTCCTTCTGTAAAAAACTTCAGGATTGTCTGACCCTGTAAACTGAAAATTCATGTCTCTTGCCCGGGGACAAATGCATTCTTTGTAAAGGCAGCCCATGGCCAGCCTTGGGCTCATGTTAGTTTATTGTCACTGGTTGATAACGTTTAATGGAAAAGATACAAGAGTGCCAAAGAATTTTAATTATTTTTGTGATAAAGTTATATGTTCGGCCTTGAAAAAGTAGAGATAATGCAGGGATTCATTATTATTCCCAGTGTGTTTAAACAGACGACACAGAATGCAAACAAAAGCAGATGAAATTTGAAAAGTATTATCAATATTGCAGATAGCAGATGCCCTTTCGAATCAGAACAAGCATATCTTCTATAGCAACTTTATGGTTGAGTAGTTTATTCATTTCTATTAGAAGGTTGTACGTTTCTAAAATATGTAGATGGTATCTAGAAAAACCAACCAACCAGACAGGTCATTCTGCTTGTTTTCCTAAATTTATTATTTCACTTTTTGCAGGCCCGATCTGAGAGGCATTAACATGGGAGTGGAGTCTTATTGTGTCAAATTCTATCTTGTACATGACCTTTGGCGGGCTTGGCTCTGGGGGGAAGAAGAAATAGGAACGAGGTGTCTGGACCATGGCGGAGCTTGTGTATGGCTTTATCTGGGTTGTATTTGTGAGGCTGGAGTCAGGGTCTACCCGCCTGTCGGTAAATTTTCCACATGCTCTGGCACCCGACGGAGGGAAACAAGTCCAGGAGCAAATTGCAAGTGCCCCTCGCCATCTGTTCCCTTCCAGGTCCCCCGACTGTGCGGGTCACTATGAGGTGTTCTGAGGTGATGGGAACTCTGTCTTGACCACATAAAAATGGGTCCGACCTCCTTCTGGGGTTGCCAGCTTCGTGGCCCCTTGTCCCTGGGGAGGCGGTTCTCGCTTTCGTGGCAGCGAGGCTTTCTGGGTTCTGCCCGTGGTTCTCTTGGAGGTGATGAGCAGACCCTGGGTGACTGGTTGACCCCAAGGCCCCACTGGCTGCCTCTGGGGCCTGGGAAAATCCCTTTTGCCTTCCTAGCCTGATTTTCCTTTCTTGTTCTTAGTGGGGTAGCCTAGTTCTCCAGCTTTGTAGCCAGACCGAGCCTTGGGCAAGCGACCCCTCCTTTGTGGCCCCTGTTTTCTCAGCTGTAACATAAAGGTTATGGACACTGTTGAGGTTGTTAGGATTAAATGAGGCAATACAGTCACGTAAGGCTCTCAGCTCCTTGTCTCACATTAAGTCCTCATTAAGAGGAGCTGTTATTATTACCGTTGTTGTTTACTTCGACTGATGGCTCGCTGGATGCCCAGGAAATTGCCCTCCCTGTCCCAGCTGTCTGCCCAGTGGGACTCCTTCTGTGGCTCCTTCTTGACCTGGGGTTTCTTTGATGCAGACCCAGGAGAGTGACAGCCATGGCTGAACCCTTAGAGCAGGAAGGTGGAGGGCAGGGAGTGTGGAAGTGGTGCCTGAAGCTGGAGGGGCTGGGTCATGGGGAGATCTTGAGGCCAACCTCAGACTTGGGGGACTTGCGAGGCCTGGCTTGTAGCTAAGGATGGGTTCGGACAAGGGATGCCATGAATTAACTGGTGCTTTCAAGAAGCTGTACCTGGCAGTGAATGGCTTCTTAGGAGAAGGGAATGGCCCAACAGCAGAACAGTTACAAAAATAAGCCATGTGATAGGCCGTAAAAGAAGTCACCATATATTCCAAGGGACCATTAAGGTATCGATGATGTGCTCTAGTCACCGTGGAATAATATTAGAAATTAAAAGCAAAAGGATAGCTAAAAATTCTTATGTGTTTGGAAGCTAAATAACATATTTAAAACAATAAATTAGGAGAACCTAGAATGGATTGATCTTGAGGATGCTACATGTCATGTGTGAGACACAGAGAAAGCAGTACATCGAGGGAAATTTATGTCTTTTAAATATATTTATCAGGAAACAAGAAAGGTTGACAGCACATGAGCTACAAATTCAACTCTAGAGATTGGAAAAAGAACAAACCCAAGGAAACAAGAAAGGAAGTAGTAAGGATAAGGGCAGACACGTATAAAATAGAGTGGACTAACAAAGGCACTGACAGGCTCATTGAAAAGATTACTAAGGCAGAGGAAGGGAGGAGAGATGGTGCAGGTGAGAGGGAGTGCAGGCCCTGGGAGGCTTCAGGCTGCGGAGGTGGGGACCTGCCTTTCCCAAGCATCCACCGGGACTGGTTTTTTGGGGTGTCCGGGTTTATGCCTGCTGCCTCCTCGTAATTATTATTATTATTATTATTTTTGCGGTACACGGGCCTCTCACTGTTGTGGCCTCTCCCGTTGCCAGGCACAGGCTCCAGACGCGCAGGTTCAGTGGCTCACGGGTCAAGCCGCTCCGCGGCATGTGGGATCTTACCGGACTGGGGCACGAACCCGCGTCCCCTGCATCAGCAGGCGGACTCTCAACCACTGCGCCACCAGGGAAGCACTGCCTCCTCTTAATTATTAATGACACCTCCTTTCCCCTCCAAGAGTGTTGCTTTGAAGGGTAACTTCTACCTGTGCTGTCCATCAGGTGCCACATTTGGCTTTTGAGTGCTTGAATAGTGGCTGGAAGTGTAAATTCACACCAGATCTTAACGATTTAGTAGGAGAAAAAGAATGTAAAATAGCTCAATATTTTTTACACTGAATACATGTTAAATAATCTTTTGGATATGTTGGATTAAATAAAATACATTATTAAAATTAATTTCACTCGATTCTTTTATTTGGCTACCAGAGAATTAAAGATTGCCTGTGTGGCTTACGTTCTATTCCTCCAGCCAGTGCTGATTCACATGGTCACCCAGCCATGAGCTTGGTTCTGGGCTAAGGACCTGATTAAGTAGAAAGGCTTGGGGCTCAAATCCAGACCCAGCATTAACTTGTCTTGGTCAAATTACACCATCTTGCTATGTGTCAATTCCCCCTTCTCTAAAATGGGAATAGTACGTCTCATAAGATTTGGGGGAAGCTAAACTTAGATAATTCCTATAAAGCACTCATCTCTGTGCAGTTAGTAATCATTATTAGTTGCCAGTCCTAAAAACCAGCATAATGATGATATGCTTCCTCCCCACAGTCCTCTGATGCTGTTTTATCGCTTAGGAAGTGACAGTGCCCTGAAGGTTAGTGACTTGTCCATGATCCCAGGACAGCCAAACAAGCCTGCCCATCCTGCCACACGGTGCGCCGACACCCATCCCCTGTACTCCTGGACCTGCACGAGCTGACCTGGCAGGCAGAGGTAGCCTCTCTGCTTCTAACCAGTCCTTCCTTCTTCCAGCTTATCACTCTCCTGCCCCTCCTCCCTGCGCAGCAATCTCAGCCTCTCCTGGGCCCGAGTAAGGCGAGGATTCCTCTTAGTCTCCCCTGCAGACTCAGGGCTTCCCAAGGTCGGACCCTCACATTCCCTCTCTCTATGTCCCACCTTGGTCCTCCCGGCATTGAGCATATGGCTTGGCCGTCAGCGAAGGCTGGCAGGTAGCTTGACAGATGCTTTCTTGGTTCATCAAACTCACTCTCTAGCTTGAACTAAATGTGGTTCTTCCAGACGTTTGGATGGGATGGGTCTCAGCCACAGCCAATCAGAGATGTGGTGTGCAGAAATGCCCTTGGGGGCTCTCCTCTGTGCCTTGCTCCCCAAAGGGACACACTGACTTGGGGACTTCCTGGGAGGAGCCCCAGGTGACAGCACCTGGTTTTATGGATCACACCATCACCTCCAATTCAATAAGGCTAGCCCTGCTGTAGATTCCTGTCCTGAGACCCCTCTCCTGACATTCCTGGGTGAGACTCCCTGAAGATCCAGGGCTTGACTTCATGAGAATGAGACGAGTTCAGACAGGGAGCCATGCAGGGCAAGGCCCCATCACGATTCCCGCCTCAGTCCCTGGGAATTCCGGATCTGAGGGCCACGCTGGCAACATCCGTCTGTTGGCTTCCTACAAAGGAGACTGGAGACCGTCAGTGGAGTCAGGAGGCACAAGGATGAAGAGCTCACGTTCATGCAGAAGTTCTGAGCTGACAAAGCTCTTTATGTTCTTTTATTTGATTTCCACAAAAGTTCTGCTAAGAAATATTGTTATTCCTATTTTACAGCTGAGGAAGCCCGGACCAGGTAGATACCTTGGCCAAAAACTAGCAACTGGCTCACGGAAGAGCCAAGGCTTGGAGAGACCTTAGCTTGTCCCAGGGATGGGGGTCACCAGGTGGGGGCTGGGCTACCTGCTGCCTCAGAGTCTACCCTTTGTGCCCTTGGGGTGGCAGGCATCAGGGAGGGGGTGCAGGATCTTGAGATGCAGTAGAGCGGGTGGCAAGAGCTTGAGGTCAGGAGTCAGAGAGAACTAGTTCAAATCCCGGGGTTCCCTACTATTCGGCCCTGTGAACAAGTTCTTCAACTCTGGCAGTTTTGATTTCTTCCCTGGGGTGATGCTAGCACCCCCTCATCTGGCCCCTGTGAGTTTAGATGAAGCAATGTGTGTCTGTGTCCAGGACAGAGTCTGCCACTGGTGAATGGTGGGCTTCTGCTGCTGTTGCTGGTCCTGAGATGTGGGGGAAGGTCCGGTTTCCGAGCAATCCCCCGAGTGGTACAGCCCTGTCTCTATAGCATCTAGCCATGGCTCGACCCAGGGAGCAACTTTGGGAGGGAAGCAGTGTTGCCAGGCTCGGAAGTGTGCTTCATCAGTTCTAGTCACAGGGGCTTACTGAAGGAGCTCGGAGAATGGGAAGAATAAGGGGCATGGGTACCACGAGCCCCAGGGGAACCAGATCTTCCTCTGCAGCTTTTCTCTAGCCCTCTCCCGGGCCCGCCCAGCTTCACCCCTCACTTCTCTCTGTACCTCCTCTGCCTCTTGTCTGTGTACACCAACGTGGTTAGCTGGCTCAATTCTAACTGGCTCTGCATCCAGCCCTGAACTTCAAGCTGTGTGTTGAAGGAGCAGTGCAGACACAGCAGCGCAGGCCTAGCCATGAATTAGGCAAGTGGACCGTGGCTGGCCTGACCAAGCTGGAGCACAGAGCTGGTTCTACGATGAGCTGGCCCACCTCACTGTGTGCCCAGAGGACCCCACACCAACCCATTTTAGAGACCAAAGAGGGAAGTGGCCACCTTCATCATGTTGCCCTTCCGGTGGCCTGAGTCCCTGGGGAAGGAGCCACGTTTCCCTGTCTGGCTGTTCCCGCCAATCATGGCTGAAGACCTCAGAGGCTGTCTGCGGGGACTGGCTGGAGGGAAGTTTTACAGGCGCCGGCAGGAGTGAACGTGCTTCTATTTTATAAGCTCCGTTCTTTTTTGAAAATGGAGCTTCTTAAAACCATCCCCTTTGGGAAAAGTGGCCTTTCCTCTTCAACCATTATGTACAGAGATAACATTAAAAGGCAAAATTATGTACACAGGTCTGAGGCAGTTATAATTAGAATAATTGTCCCGTGTTTCAGGTGCCCCTCTTTCTGGGAAGCTCAAAGCACTATGTGAGCATTATCCAATTAATTCTGGAAATAGGTGGTGAGAGAGGTGGGGATGGGCCTGACATGTGCAGTGTACGGCTAGGGGGCTGCGGCACTGAGAGGTTAAGTGAGTTGTCTAAGGTCCCACAGGGTCAGGAACTGAAGCCCGTTCAGTGCACAATAGATTGGTGTCCTCACAAAAAGCATTTACTCTGCAGCTGCAGCTCCAAACGGCAAGTAAAAAGGCCCAGTTTTCATACAAGTGACAGAAGTTTCCCATCGAGCCCCCAGTCACAGTTCCCTTCCCCCACCCAGAAGCCAGAGGTATAACCTCCCCCTCCCCCATTCCGCACTGTAGCTGTTGAGCCTCCTTCCCTCCCGGCCCAGCCTCCTGCAGACAGCTCACTGAAGGTAGTGAAGTAAATGAATAAAAGTTGTTGTAGATAACAAGTGGTGGCGGCCGAGAGAGCTAACCAAGCCAGATAAATCTCATGGGTTGCAGAACAAATTAACTATGAAGAATAACTTCCTTTTTAAAGAAAAACAATAAACAGAGTCATAATTGTTTAAGTAGCTGTCTTATAATGTGGTTTTATGAGCTAGCCTCAGCTGAATTACAAACGCCCCAACTCCTTTTGGAGATAAGCAGCCGTAACCCCAGAAGTGGCTTTGACCCCAGGTCATGGATGGAAATGGCTGTGGTTACCCCAGAGCATGCTGGGAATGTGGGTGGGTAAGAGTGGGAGGCCCTGCTGATGGTTTGTGGGAAGCCCAGGGCATGCTGGGAATATGATAGGTAAGGATGGGAGGCCCTGCGGATGGCTTACAGGAACTGCAGGGCAGGCTGAGAGCCCAGGTGTGTATGGATAGGGGTTTTGCTGGCAAGTTCTCTCCACCTATGGACAGAACGTGAGAATGATATCTAAACAGATGGAGACACAGGCTCCAAAAACACTTCTGGGCATGGTTTCCACATGAGAGCCCTAGAGAAGCAGTTTCCTTAGTGATGCTGTTATCAACCAGGAGAAGGAAAGGGCCAGCCACCATGGGGTGTATCCAAACTCACTCACTCATCAAAAAATATGGATATCAGGGTCTGGAGAGATGCCAGTGAGCCAAAATGGAATCACAAAAAACCGACAAACAAAAGCCCAGGTCCCTGCCCTCTTAGTGCTTTCTGTCTCCAGGGAGAGGGGTGGGAACCAGACACTAATTTTTAAGAAACACATAGATAAATGTAATATTTATGTGGTGAATTCCAAGAGAGAGAATGCCTAGGAAAATGTGAATGAATAATGGAGGGGAGGGTGGGGACCGGCAGGGGCTGGTGGGAAGGCTCCTTGAAGAAGGGGCAGTTAGGGGAGACCTTGGGGTGTTACTGGTGAAGGTGTGTGTGTGTGTGTGTGTGTGTGTGTGTGTGTGTGTGTGTGTGTGTGTGTGAGGGAAAGTGGGCTGGCCGTAGTGGATGGTGAGTCAGGCTCCCTAGTGGAAAGGAACAGTAAGAAATAATGAATAAAGAAATGAGGGGTTTTGGTGATGTGTGAACATAAATCTACTATCCAGTGTTATAGATATAATATATAATATTATATAATATATAATATATACTGGTAATATGAATCACTGTCTTAGTCTGCTCAGGCTACCATAACAAATACCATAGACTGGGTGGCTTAAACAACAGAAATTTCTCACCATTCTGGAGACTGGTAGTCCAAGATCAAGGTACCACTAATGCTCTTCCTGGTTTGCAGACCAGCACCTTCTGGCTGTATCCTCACATGGAGGAAAGAGAGGCTCTACCCTCATGACCTAATCACCTCCCAAAGGCCTCACCTTCAAATACCATCACATTGGGGATTAGGCTTCAACAGTTCATAGCAATCAATGACACTCAAGTCCAGCTTAACTTTCCTTATGGGGACGTACAGAAGAGAGTATGAAAAAATCTAGGGGACAAGTTTAGGAGATAGTGAAACCCAAATGACACCTCTCTCCTCACTGGTCCTTTAAGACTACAGCGGAGCCCCAGTTTAGAGCCCATGGGGGCCCTGGGCCCTGCCCTGAGAACTGAATGGAAAGGGTTTGCTCCAGACCTTGAGTTCTGGCTTGAGGCCCAGAGTCCGAGGGATAACATGGGGGATTGGCATCTGTTAACATGATTAGATCATTGTTCCCTCACAGCCTCCAAGGACCATTCTTCTACCTTGATTGTGGCTGCTGGTTGGGGTTATTTGGATATTTGCCCCAGGTCTGTCTCAGCCACAGGGAGGGGGAGGGAGGCCCAGGAGGGCTGTCAGGGCCCAGCTGCTGAGTGTGGCCCCTGGGAAGTCAGTGGGTGACTGTAGGGGCCCCAGGTATCCTGTGATGGTGTCGTAGGGAATCCTCACTCTCTGTTTCTCTCTCTCTCTCTCTCTCTCTCTCTCTCTCTCTCTCACACACACACACACACACACACACACACACATACATGTCCTACAACAGTTGAGGTCACACTCTTGGCTCTCTCATTTCATGGACACCCCCAGCAACATCGTGAGACTGACATAGTTTTCCTTTCACAGGCTCCATTGCCCCATTATCAGCAGCCCTGCATCAGTCTCCCCATCTTGAAGACGGGCTATGGGACTGAATGCTCAGCCCCGCCCCTGACAGGACCCAGGACCCGGCCAGCACTGTCTCCCCCAGGGAGAGGCCTTCGGTTCCTGGTGAAGCCCCAGGAGCCAGGAGCTTCAGGAAGGGAAGTGGAACTATTTAAACAGCCCTCAAGGGCTGCCTTCCTATCACAGAGAAATAGGTGGCTGGCTCCTCCCTCCTGCCTTATGATTATACAATAGATTTAAAGTCTCTGATATCCACAAATCTACATCAAAATATATTCTCTAGCCATGGGGAACGTCTCAGAATTGTTAACCTTCTCCCCAGGTATTAGAGGTAGCACACTGTGAGATTAGATGTATATTTTCTTCAAGATACACCACCCATTGAGGGGTTCATATTTACATCTTTTGTTGATATTTTTTATAGATTAAAAGCGCCTCTTTGCTAGGTGATAATTCTGCTAAGTACTGTAATTTGCTGCCATTAATATTTGTCTGAGTCCTAGTTTGCAAAATATATTTGAAACCACGTTAGAAAGTCGCATAATTGCTTCTTTGCGAGCAGGGAAAATGAGTAGTTTCTTTACCCAGCCTTTATCCTGTTAACCTCGGAGAGGAGGGGTGTTCACCAGAGTCCTGGGAATGGCTAAGCATCATTAGCCACAGAGTTCCAGCATGCACGCGGAGTGAGGACGCAGCCTGGCTGGACCCAGGTCCCCGCAGCTTGGGCTCTGCTGTGTGCTGCAGGTCTGGCCCCGTGTTCTCGTTGGACCACGGTGAGAGGCACATTCCATTGAAAAAGCACAACCCTTGCCTGGGCCCTAGGCCTGGGGGTTGCTGAGAGCTGCCTACCCCATGGGACCCAAGGCAAGATCAGCACTCTTCCTGGGCCTCGCTCAGTGCCTTATCTGGAGAATGGAGGCATTGCTCTCCCAACCTGACTCTCCCCAAGGAGTGTGTGAAAGGCTCCTGCCCAGGGATCAAGTGGCTCTGTGCCCACCACATGGTGGACACTCAGCAAATATTTTGGGAATGTGTGCATGATGGAGCTGGTGGCATAGCCAGGCCTGATCTCCTGAAAAGTGGCGCTTAGGGGACAGAGTGGGCCAGGCAGCACAGGGCTGGGTGAGAGGTGCCAGGCAGTTGGCGGGGGGGAGGGGGGGTGTCTCCTGAATCAGCACCAGGGACAGGGAACCCCATGGCACAGGAGGACCTCAGCCTTTGCCTTTCAAGGCACTCTCTCCTGTACTCACCACACTGTACACACCCTCTCCCTAGGCCTCCTGCAAGGGAATGGAGGCAGCCCTGGGGCCCTTTGCCAGCAAGTGGGCATTATGTCTGGGTGTCTGGTTGGGGGCTTGGCCGTTGGTCACAGCCTTGCCACTGTTAGAGGCAACTGGCTGCCAGAGGCTGCTGCAGACGGGCTGGGCCTCCATGAGTTGTCGGGCTCTGTGGGAGTTCCTCAGGGCCTGGCCTTTCACCCCAAGGCAGGGACCAGCTGGGGCATTTCTAATCAGAAGGGCATTTTGCTTCCTGTTGAGCTGCAATCCTTCTTTTCTATCATCTCCAGCTGCAGCTCCCAGGTGTAAGCGAGGGCTGAGCCCTGGTCCCTGGGGTAGCAGGCAGGAGCCTCACAGCCAGGCTTAGTTTACTCCCATGTGAAATGGGGATCATGAGGCCCCTACCTCACAGGGCTTCATTGTGAAAGGAGTGAAGATGTGGAGCGTGCTTGGAAGGGCGCTTTGCAATAGCAGCACTCGGTAAAGGTTGTTTGATATTATTTCATGTGTGTATATGTACGTAGGCGAGGACGTGTGTATCTGTGTGTGTAGATGTGCGCACATAAGCCTATTCGAGCGGGTTTGTGTGTGCTGGCTGCGTGCACTCTGATGAGTGAGTGTGTGCACACACATGAGTGCTTGTCTGTGTGCAGAGGGGTTGCCTGCGTGTCTCCGTGTGCTCTCGGTCCAGGCCCCACCACCCCTCCCAGGGTGCCAGCAATGTGCCTCATCTCTGTCTCCCTGCGTTCTGTTCTTCCATCTCATCACCCTCCTGCCTCAGCCCTTCAGCACCGCCCTTGGGTACTCTACACATCTTATCCTGTCAAATTCTCACAACACTCTATGTGATGGGAATTACGATTTCCATTTCACAGATGAGAAAACTGAGGCCTAGGAAGGGCAAATGAATGGCCAAGATCACATGGGCTAGTAAGTGGCAAAGCTGGGGTTTGAGCCCCAAATTCAGGCTTTGAACTCTAGCACACATGGCCTCTAGTGAGCATCAGAGACAGCAAAGTGGCAAGCTCTGTATAAACAGGGAGCTCACTGATTCAGAGACAAACACGTGTGTTGAGGGGAATAAAAGTTCTGGCCCAAACCAAGCGGCGAAGCTGTTGGAAATGCACAAGTCGTGAACTGACACTGCTTCCAGGGAAGCCAGGGCTCAGAGCAAGCTCCAAAGGGTGGGGCAGCGGGTGGTCGTGCCTCCAGAGAGTGGCAACCAGCCTTAGAGGGAGGCTGAGGGAAGCCTCAGAGACTGAGAACAGGCCGCCAGGGCGCCTGCTGTCCACCGGCCTCCCTCTCTCGGAGCCACACGATGGGGAGATACCCCTCCCCACCCTGGAGGGAGGCGTGTTTGGGCATAGGTTTGCTCAGCAGCTTCTGGAGGGGAGAGGCAGTCATTCTTCTTTACTTCCTCCAAGTCAGACGGAGACTCTGGACCCCAGCTGGCAGGGACTGTGTGGACATGACCAAGGCCCCTTTTCTCTTGTCCCAGACCAGGCGCAAGGTCAGCGCCGGAAGGTGCTGGGAAACCAGGGAGAGACGTGGGCTTGTGTGGTTGGCCTGTTCCTATGGCCACTTGGCTAAATGGCACCCTTTCCTCAGGCTTGGGGAAGTCAAGCCTGTCTCTTCTGGGCAGGCGGGCTGTGTCCATGTCTGCATTCACAGCCGCAGCACTGCGCCATCCCCTCTCCGTGCCCTCTGGGGGCCTCCGCTCATCCACTTCAGTGGGTTTGAAACTCCCAGGCTGGAGGGTTTGGGGGCAGTGATGCACTTCAGATGCCCAGGGTTGCCTTGCCTTTTCATTGTGGGGAAGGGAAAAGAGATGACCGTGAGTAGCCCCAGCAGAACCCTCCAGACCACCAAAAAAAACACAACAAAAATTCAGTGTGTCAGTTACGTTCTTTTTCTTTTTAACAATTCATTCTGATACATGAGCTTCTCACTCACCTTGGGAGGGGGCTTCAGGCCAAACGAAGAGTTTTTCTGCTAGAGCCATTAAAGCTTGGGGGCTTGGGAACCTCTCCATGGCAGTGGCTTTCAGGGCCACAGCTGGGTACTTAGGAATTTTAAATCCAGGCCCAAATGGCAGCCAGCGTGGCCAGCATTCCTTCCATCCATGGGCCAAACTCATGGGAGGATGAGTGGCAGAACCTGCCCTCCAGCGGCCTGTGCTAAGCTAGATGGGAGGCATCAGAGACCTGCAGAGGCAGAGCACTCCGAGTGGGCAGTCTGGGCACGCAGGGGAAGGACAGGACCCCAGGGCCACGAGGCTCCTTGGGCTGGCCCAGATGTTGCTCTGTGCAGCCGCTTGCTTGTCCTCCACAGCAGGTCTAGGCTTCGCTTCGTCCCCTCTGCCCTTCAATTACTTGTCTGCAACAAGGAGCTTATCCTGTCTGCTCTGCCTATCAACTGCTGGGCCACTGGACGTGGACACCTTATAAGTTCCAAACACTTTTGTCCACCCTCTGCTGATGGGTGTCTGAGCTCCCTGGACCTATTGTCTTGTCACCAGTTGCTCATTATTTGGCTTCTGAAGCCCAGCCTTCATCATTGGATTCCACCCTATACTGATCTTGATGTGCACAAATCCAATAGGCTTCCCTGCTCTCATGTCAGTTGACCTCTTAGCAACATGCACTGTGTAGGTTTCCTATTTAAAACCTTTCTTGGCCTCCACTACCCACTGTCATGTTTTTTGTTTGTCTTTCTGCCTAGTGGCTCTTGGATGTCCTCTACTCTAAATGCTGAGTTGGTCAGGTTTATTCCTTGGCTTTCTTTTCCACTCCTCTCCCTCCCTGGGTGATCTTACCTAATCCCACGGCTTGAAAGCTCACCTTGTCAGTTAACTAGTGCCACGTAACAAACACAAGTAACACAGTGGCAGACAGCAGTGAGCATGCATTTCTCACCTGTGCCTCTGTGGTTGGCTGGAGTAGTTCTGCCTCATTCTGGGGCCCAGCGACACAGGCATGATCTTCTGGAGGCAGAAGCCGAAGCTCAAGCCAGCAAGACCACCTGCACACAAACACCTCAAGCTTCCTCTTCCACTGTGTATTTTACCACCTGTTTGGTGCTCTTTGGGTGGACCCCAAGGACAGGGGCCCAGGAAGCATGTTTGACCCATAGTGAGCTGTGGCAAGAATGTGGATGGATGATTCTATCATGGGACAGTGAGGAATTGGGACCAATAATTCAATCTACCCCAGCACATTTGTGCTGACAACTCCCACTTGTGTCTGCAGGCCAGTCCTCTGTTCTGAAATTCAGACTCACTCAAATTCCGTGCCCTCTGGACATCTCCACTTCTCTAGCTTCTCTCCAGAAGGCTACAGACGACTATTACTCGGAACATCTGTGCCCTCTTTTTAAGACTCAGTTTCCCTGTCTGTAAAATGGGTAGGTTCGTTCAGATGAGCTACTAGTTCTGAGAGTAGGGCTGGGAGTTGAAGTCTTGCATCACCTTTGACTTTTTTAAGATTTATTTCCCCTCTGGATTTAGGTGATGGTAAAGAACATGGATGTGTAGCCCGTCTGGGGGGATGTTAGAACCTTCTGTTGACCCCTTCCAGCCTCTGTGATCCTGGCTCTCACTGAGCTCTCCTGGACCCTGTAAAGTCAGCTGGGCCATGCAGCGTGAGTGGATGAGACCAGCTGGGCTGTGGGCAGAGTAAAGGACACTTACAGTGGCTGAGAATTGATCCCCAGGCCCAAGCTCTGAATCTAGAGGGGCAAGATCCATGTGTGGCCCCACAGTTCTACTGCTACCCAGATGGAGAATTCTTCTGTGGTCATTTTCATGGAGACAGGCATGGCTCGGGAACCTCATGTCTCAGGCAGCCTGCCCTCTGGCCTGAAACAACTCTCCCCGAGCCCCATGCCCCCCAGACAAAAGCTGCATCTGACTCCTCAGCCTTTGTGCACATCTGCATTATTAGCAATGCTAATACCATTCTGCAATGATAAATAATTAAACAATTATGGTCATGAATCAATAAGTTTAGCACATTTTTTCATCAGTAAATTGTACTGTATAAACAAGAAATATAAATTACCAAGTCTAATTTCCCCCTAAAATTATAAGCATTTTATATCTAATAATTAAAAAAGTATTAGAATTCAATGTAGGATAGTTAGAACCTTAAAGAATTTTCAGTTTCCATCAAACGCCATTAAATTGTCATGTTTTATGTCTCTTGAATCTGATTAACATTTTGAGATCTGCCCTCAGAAATCTTTCTTTGTTAGCTCCCAGAGAAGCCCCTCTACCTTCCTGTTTTTCTCCATCCTCACAGACGATGAATCCACTGGGCTCCAGATTCCAAGGGTCTGAATCCACGGGCCAGCTGGAGAGCTGGGATGTAGAGGAATTCTTGATTGAAAGCACAGGTTACAAATCCATGGCTTATAGGCTCAATCCAGCCCTCCACAGTTTTCTTTCTGACCTGTTGGGAATTGTTTTATTTTTATGTTTGCTTTTAAGTTTTGATTTCTAGATATTTTCTGAGAAGAATCAGAAGATGTAAGAACACTGGGTTCATAGTTTAAGTGTCTCATTTAAATGAGCACTGTCGAGATTGCTACAGTCCCCACCACTCCCAACAGTCTCCCAGGCCCTGAGGCTGAGGGCAGCAGCAGTTGTCTTGAAGGTCACATGATCTTTCTTGTCCTTGGCCCCGTCTGTCATCTATGTCACTTGCTTGGCCCCCATAGGCATCTGGGATTACACCCCCTCGTTTAATGGTTGGAATTTGATGTCCTCCGTATTCTAAGCATATAAGGTAAAGGTCACTGAGGCCCAAATCCCAGGATAGTTTACATGTGGGAAAATAGTGTACTAGTGGGAAATGTTTAAAACTAAGGTCACACCCAGGTGGGTTTCCTTTCACCTGCTGCCAATCACTTGTTGTGCTCCCTGCTCCCACCTCTAGCTTGAGTAGCCTGCCCCTGTGTTCCCCCGCACTCCTGCTGCCTCTGGTGGACCAAGCCCTCTACACCCCCTCCTCTGTGGTATTTTCTTTACTTCTTCCCTCCCCCAGGCTCCCAAACTCTCTTTCTCTTGTTTCACCTGTCCACTACCAAAAGAAGAAACTCAACCAAAAGAACAACCCAGAAACCAGTTTCCCGCCTCCAGCCCCATCCCCAGTCTCAGCCATCCTGAGCCTACAGTTAGGAGAAAGCACGCTGATTCAGTTAACCAATGGCTGTCCCATTCTGGCTCCTCCTGCAATCCCTTCCATGCCAGCGAGGGCTCCTCCACTCACCCAGCTGCCAAGCCGGACCCTGGGAGCTATCCTCACCACCTCCCCGTCCCTCGCCGCCCGCACAACCTCTCACCAAGTCCTCTGACTCTGCTTCCTCAGTCCTGCAGATTCCAGCTCCCCTGCCGTCCCCTTCCTTCCCTCCAGGCTGCAGCCACAGCCTCCGACTGGACTTTCTGCTTCTAGACCCTTAACGCCTTTGAAAGCACTTTCCACGCAGTTGAAGAATAAAGTCTCTGCACTGCAAATCTGATTAGCCCCACAGCCACACCTCCACCCTCACCGCCCCCACCCCCAGCTTAAAATATTTAATGACCCCATCGCTTTCAGATAAACTCGGTGTTTGAGTTCAGGTGCATTTGCCGGCAAGGGTTAGAAATCCCTTCACGTAGCTCAAGCATGGGGAGGGGTGATTCTCAGGACAAAACTTGTGTGGGTGCAACGGGGAGGCAGGCAGGCGGTGCAAGACAGGCAGGGCCTGTGTGCTGTCACTTCCTGCTGCTCCCTTTCTCCCTGTTCCCTCTCATCCACCACGGCCTAGTTCTTCATCCTCTGCGAAGCCTTCCCTCCCCATCTCAGGATGTGTTCGTGGTTCCCTCCATCCTCCATGAAGTAGGGACAGGTTCTGGTCACTCCCCTGTGCTTATAGAGCTCTACGTCATGGTCACTGGTGGGGGGGGGGGTCTGGGGAGACTCAGATGCCACCTGCCTCCTGGACTCTGCCTCTGCAGTCCCGTAGAGAGGGCAGGACCCAGGTGTAGGGGAGCAAGACCCCAGCCCCAGAAGTGATGAACAGACCAAAAAAAGCTCAAGAAGAGCAGACCAGGGTGTGAGTTCTACTTCCCTCCACGCCCCATGGGAGATGCCGGCTGTGATGAGGGCTCACAGATGTGGTCCCCGAGATGCCCCTGAGGTCTGGGAGACCCCCACACAGCCTTCCCCTCAGGGCTGACCTGTCTGCCATGTGCCTGGTCAGACCTTGAATGTGGGGACGTTCCGGTCCTGCCACTTCCTGGAGAAAGCAGGGCTTCCTTGGTTTTCCCTGGTCCTCCGTGCAACTCCAGCTCTGGAGTCTGAGGTTTGAGGATGGAGCTCTGTCTGTCACTCGCCTGGGTCCTTTGTGACTTTGGGGATCTGGATTCTTGCCTGTCATCTTCCAGGTGGAAGTTCCAAGGTTGGACTGGGGCTGGGCACACACAAGCTCAAAAAGGCCCTTGTGATTGAAAAATGAAGGAAAGGGTGATGGAAGCAGACTTGTTCCATTTTAGTACCATCCAGAGTCCAGGCGGGAGGGGCTGTGCTGTGAGGCAAGGCTTCCAAGGCCCATCAGGGGTCACTTCTGGGTCCCCAAGGAGTGTCTGGACTTAGGAATCATTGTTCCCAGGGCTACTATTGCAGGGTGTCACTTATTAGTAATTGAAGGACATTCCTTTTAATGGAGTAAGAACACCTAAAGGGGACAGCAGCCATCAGTTAAATAAACAAGCCATCTCATTCAAACATTTATCAGTCCCAGAAAACTCTGCTAACCCCTCAGCTCTCTAAAGAACTTGCCTGGTGCATGGACCCTTGCCAAATGTTAACCTTAGGGAAGGGACCAAAAATAAACACCAGGGCCCCGAATCAGAAGGGCTTAGATATGGGGAGGGTCTCATCCTGTTTTCCCTTGGAATGCAGAGCCCAAGGCCATGGCCTGAGTGCACCGATAGCTTACTGGGGACATAACCCAGTGAGTGGGAGTGGGGAAGGTGGTGGAGCCAGTACAAGGATGCCACATTGAGTATGCCACCTTGTGCTTGATCCCAAGGGACCTTCTGAAGAGTCGAATGACATGCAACTTTCAACTGTCCACCTGGGGAGACAAAATGGGGACATGGTTACCTGTTGGCACTGTCCCCCATTGGTCAGGGTGACCTCCACATGCGCAGGTTGCCTATGTGTGTCCTACTCAGTTTCAGCAGGTGGTAAGAGGCTTGTTCTGTGGGCTGGGTTAGAGAGTGTTACATGGTACCTGGCCCATGGGAGCGGTCTGATGCAGGGATGCAGGGGTGCAGGGATGAAAGGGGATGTTCCAGGCTTGATCAGAAGCAGAAGCCATCTGTCTCTGAGGCCCCAGGGGATACTGGAGGAAGCAGGGCATCACACAGGCCCTCCCAGGTAGAAAGGGGTCTCAGCTGTCCGGTGGCAGTTGTGTTTTGGTCAGACCCCTTCAAGGTGGAGGCTGATGTCAGAAATCTGAGGCATCCTTTGAAGATGAGCCGGAAGAGCTGTGACCAGAGACCACGACGGCCCTCCTAGAGTCTGCCTCCACAGGCTGGCCGGCTCTTGCGCCTTGCTGCTTCCCGCCTCTGTCTGTGGGTGGAAGTATCAGGGCCGCTGGTGCCAATGCCAGTATGCCAGGGACTCCAGATTTTGTTTCACTTGGTGGCTCTTAGCAACATGTTTCTTGCATTCTGCTCATTCTGTTTCACATTTCACACTTCCCCAGGCTGAGAGATCCATCCATCTAGTGCAAACGCTTCTGACAGGGCTAGGGTGGAGGAAACCCCTGCTGGGCCGGATGAGGGGAATTCAAAAGAACTTGCTGACAGGGACACTGGTCAGGACAGCTCCACTGACATGTCCTTGCACACTCCACCCTCCCTTTCCCCAGTTCCTTCCTGGCCTTGCAAGTCCCTCTGGGAGCTAGCGGTTGCCCTGAACGCTCCTGCCACCTCCACCCTCACCCCAGCCCCTCTGAGCACCCAGGGGGCTGGGCTGAACCTGCCATCTCCTGAATCACCTCCATATCTCCAAACAGGCCTCACGCTTTTACTCTGTGGTGACAATTTTGAAAGCTTTCTTTTCTACCTTCTCACATTCTCTAGTCAAGTAGAAAAAAACTCTTCTAATTTCCTGTCTCTCTCTCTACATAGACATTTATATTTATTTATAATTAATTTTTTTGCACAGAATTTCCTTTATTTTCCCTCTCTTTGGCAGCTCTAGATTAATTTGAACCCCTAGATTGCTGTGTACATATCTATGCCTCTGTTTATCTAAATTTTAAATTTTAAATCTATAATAACATTCAGAATTAGTTCACAAAACTGGATTACACAAAGCCAGCAGGTTTAAAAATATTTCAAAGATGTTGCTTTCATGCTTCAAATCCTTGAAAAGCCAAATACATTCACTTCTGAAACTAAGTCTTGGGTTTTGCTGAGAAAAAAAAAATAAGAAAAGTGTTTAATAGCACATATGGCATAATTTTATTTGACATCTGTTTTGTAACAAACAATATTTAGCTCACTTATTTGCTGAATGATACAGTACACAGTGCAAACAAAAAGTCCAATGAACAGTTTTTACAGAGTTTGTAATATATCAATATTTATTGCAAAAGAATGCGAAACTTAAACATTTAAGTGTGTTATTGATTGTAATATGCAAAACATTGATTACTGTATGTTGCCATTGCAAAAAAAAAAGTGTACTAAATACCTTCTGGGGTATGAAAATGAGGTATATTTCGGCAAGAGGAGCTTGCCCGCTCCCCTTGGTGACATTTAGTCTTAGGCCTTCTCCCTCCTTGTTTGTGTCATCCTATCGAAGACAGCTGTCAATATATTTAGGATGCTTTAGCTCATAACAGCAAAAATGATGAGACTATTGGCTTAATTGCAAGGAGTGATTGATTTTAATGGAAACAACATTTAAAAACTCAGAATGCACTTTGCGTTGGCAGTACTAGTAGAATGCTCTAATGAATTGACGCCTCACACAGAAATGCATGGTACTCACTGCAAAGACTAGCAAAGGACAACAATGGTTGACGCATTCTTTTCTCTTTTTTTACTATAAAGTTGAAATACATTATTTGTTTACATAATTGGACAACAGGAACAACGCAGAATAGAATCGGATGTCATCTGGTGCAGACAGCAAACACCGAAACTCTGGTGAGCGAAGCAGCAAGCAGGACGCTGATGTTGCCTTTATTATAATCATTATTACTGGAAAAATCATATTGGAAAATATTTAAACACACAGTTCTTCGAGTTGCAGGCAGAAAGAAATGAAGAGGACTCCCTGTCCTGTCTAGGTTCTGGGTGGGGGGTGCGTTTTTCTTCGACTCGACCTCAGGAAAATAACAAAGGCAGACAAGAGGAGTCTGCTTGGCTCGAGGGTCTCATGGGATGGGCTCGAGCACATACAGGAGCTCCCAGAACAAGACTCTAGAAGAGGGGAGCACTGCCAGAGGGCTCCTCTGGAGTCAGGACCTCCGCCCAGGGCCAGGACTGCTACAGATCTGATCACTCTAGTGGACTTTCAGACTTCCAGAAGAATAATCATAACAACGATGACAAAAACAACAGCTCACCCTTGCTGAGCGCTCTGGACACCAGGTAGAGAGCCTCACACATGTCCCCTCGTGCATCTCTCTAGGGTGGCCCCCGAAAAGCTCTCCTCAGACTCAGAGGGCTGTGGTCACTTTGTAAATGACATGGCTGTGCCTTCCAGTTTGCAATAATTTCTCCTTGGTAATGGGCACCTACTGTGTGCTGGCACTCTCCAGACTCTGAGTACCAGGGGTTGGCTACGGCAGGGATGAGGAGCCCAGGTCCCTGTCCTCTGATTGCTGGTGGCCGAGGTCTTCCATGAACCCATATTTGTATACAAGTAGCAGTCAACTCAGCAGCCACATTGGGGAACAACAGCTCCAGGTGGCTGTGGGGTGTGATCAGTTCCCCTTCCTCGGGGCATCCTCCTGGAGCTGAGACCAGACGCAGGCAGCCGGGGTGCCGCTGCTTCTCCAGGCTGTGTCCCCTTACCTGTGATGGATTCCCAGTCCTAATGGCTGTCTCTGCCCTGGTGGGTATCACCACCCTTCCTTTTAACTTCTCTCAGCCTCAGTGCCCACATTTGTAAAAAGAGGGTTAGATGAGGTAACCAGCAGAAAGGACTATGCAGTGCCTGGCACAGAGGAAGCGCTCAGAAAACACCGGTTTGGGCTTCCCTGGTGGCACAGTGGTTAAGAATCTGCCTGCCAATGCAGGGGACACTGGTTCCAGCCCTGGTCCGGGAAGATCCCACATGTCGCAGAGCAGCTAAGCCCATGCACCACAACTACTGAGCCTGCGCTCTAGAGCCCGCAAGCCAAAACTACTGAGTCTATGAGCCACAACTACTGAGCCAGCTCACCTAGAGCCCATGCTCTGCAACAAGAGAAGCCACCACAATGAGAAGCACTGCAACGAAGAATAGCCCCAGCTCACTGCAACTAGAGAAATCCCACACACAGCAAAGAAGACCGAAGGCAGCCAAAAAAAAAAAAATAATATATATATATATATATATATATATATATATATATATATATATATATATATATAAAGGTTAGCGAGAGAAAAGACAGATTTTTAAAAAAAAAAGCACCAGTTTTTTTGTTGTTGTTTCTTTTGACTTATAAACAACAAACATTTGTTTCTCACAGTCTGGAGGCTGGAAATTCAAGATTACAGTGCCCACATTGTAGGGTTCTTGTGAAAGCCCTCTCCTGGGCTGCAGACTGCCAACTTCTCACAGTGTCCTCACATGGTGGACGTCGCTAGGGAGCTCTGTGTGGCCTCTTTTATAAGAGCACTAACCCCAATGATGAGGGTCCCACCCTCATGTCCTGATCACCTCCCAAAGGCTCCACCTCTTAATACCATCACACTGAGGATGGGGGAAACACCAGTTTTTGTTTGTATGGTTCTTATTAATTGTTGGTACTCTCCACCACTGCTAAGATGATCATGGTGCGAGGTCTTGACCTTTATGTAGCCTCTCTGAGCCTCAGTTTCTCGTCACTAAGTGGAGACAACACTCCATTGTAGACCTCATAGGGCTGCTGGGAGGATTAACCTGAGGTATCCGCATATAGTGTTTTGCACAATCCTGTCCAGAACAAGCACTGAAATGTGCAGCGATAGTGACAATAACAGTGCTATTTTCTGATACTGACAGGCAGACCTGGGTCCACTTGGAAACAAAGAGCCAGCTGCAGCTGGGAAAAGGCGTATGCTGTGGGGCCCACCCTTGCAGCGATGGTAAATGGAGGTGCAGAAAGGCCGGCTCACCTTCTTCTGCAGGAGGAGGTTCTGGCTGTAACAACTGAGATCAGTGACTAGGAGCTGAAACCTGATTCACGGGGTGAAGGGGGAGCCCTCAGAGCAGCAGCCCACCTACCCCCATCCTCAGCAGCAATTAGGAGCCATGACGGAAAGAGAAAGCAGAGGCGAACAATGTATGTCACAAGGAAATAAGAACATTGCACAACTAGAATAAATAATATTTTTTTCTGGCTTTAATGAAACTCTATAGATATAAAAAGCTGGAGAAAGGGATTTTTTTTTTTCACAGACCTTAATTATAGCAGGGTTGTTAGTAAATTTACTGAATTACAAATGTAAAATATTCTGATGGCCTGAGTAAAACCACATATTTAAGCCTTCTAAATGAACATTTCTGTTTTTTGAGTAATTTGTACCATCTGTGTCAAAATTCTGAGTCTAAAAAAAAAAGCAGTGGAACAAATGTTGGTTCCATAAAACAGTCCTAGTTCATTGTTGAAATTGTCACACATTAACATTGCAGGCCATCTGGGAAGACAAAAGCCTCTAACCAGATTGCGGAGATGATTTTATTGGTCTGGTATTAATCAGGATGTGGCATAATATTTAAGCAGAAAGGAGAGATGAGGTGAAGTGGAGCCCTCCATCCGCCCTAACTGTGCATGAATTGTACAAAAGCCCTCTCACACTGTGGCACGGGGCATTTTTAAAGCCTGTTTCATCATTGGAAAATGTAAATAAAAGGCAAGGTAATATTTCCAGTTTGGAAGCATGCACACAGACCACAGAAACTTCATGGACTGGGAGGCTGGCTCACGGGGAGGGAAAACTCTCATTGGGCGGGCTTTCGCAGGACCATGCTGGAATTAAGCAGAATGGAATTTCCCTTTATCCCAGAGCAGCGAGCAAAAGACCCCATGCCCAGGATGGCCAGTGGCTCCTCATACTCTTGCATGTCCCCTGTGAGGCTAGACCAGCCTAGGACGAGACTGGGGCCATCTCCTGTGGCTTGGGCTTCCCTGCCCCGTCACCCTGTGGCTGGGGGTCCCTGGGCCTGCGGCAGACCCCAGCCTGGGTCACACCTTTCCTGGCTCGTGCCCAGGCGCAGCTCCAATCAGCTCGAGAGTGGAGGGCTCCGTGGAGCATCCCACACGGGCCACTTAGGATTCACAGTGGAGGGGGCAGAGACATCAAGGTGATAGTTTAGACTAGGCTGTGACTTCTGCTGGCCTTTCCACTCAGTGGGCGCATGTCCCCGGGTGAGAGCATGCACGTGGCAGTCGAGAATCTGATGTTCCCCTGGTGGGGTCCACCTCCTCCCGTGGTGTGAGCTCCCACAGAGCTCAGGGAGATGCTTGTGTTTAAAGACATGTTTTCATACAACATGCCCTGTAAGCAGCCACCAGCTTGATGGAAGGAGAAGCATTTCAAGGGAAATTTTGACTTTGCTCTCATTTCACCTTATGCACTGTTAGGATCCAACCCCCACGTGCTGTCTGATGTGACTTATGATTGAAGACGTCCAGGGGCATGCAGGCCACTGCTGGCGAAGGAGGAGGACCTGTATCCTTGTGGCCTGCTGTGGGGTAGAGAGCCGTAGTGCCCAGGCCAGCCCGAGGCCTCGGGCCTGCCTGAGGAGAGCTGGGCAGATTTGCAAAGCTGTGGAGGGAAGCAGGGGTCTGGTTCCCTGTTGGGCTGACTTTGTCCTTTGTTCCTTGCCTATCAGGAGGTCATGAAAGGAGAACTGTCCCTTCCATACTGGTGGTATCCACCTGAGCTCCAAATTCCAAGAACCTATAAAGTCTTCTCCATCGCCTGCCCCATTCTGGAGGGGAGAGAGATCCCTGGCCACAGGAAGTGAGTTCAGTTTTCAGGAAAAACTTACCTGAAACAGTGAGGGAAATGACAGAAGGGAATGCAAGTTGCTATGTCCCCAGAGTTCAAATAACTAGGGCATGACTGTCACAACTGTGAGATGCATCCAGAGGCTCTCTTAAAAACAGAAGTCGATCCCTCTACTCTGGTGTGTAAAACCCTTTGATGGCTCCCACTTGTCCCTGGGAGAGAGGCCAGAACCCCCGTGAGGCTTTACAAGAGCTCATCCCTCTCCTTTGGGCTCCCACAGAAAGGGCCTTTCCCCACTCTTCTCCACAGGGCCTTTGCAGATGCTGTTCTCGCTGCCTGGAGCTCTCCGTGCTTGCCACGTCTGTTGGACCAGTGAATTCCTTTCCTTCTTTCAATGCTAATTCAGGCAGTACTTCTTTAAAAACATAATCCTTGGGCTTCATAACACCCTGCACTTTTCCTTTGCTTACGAGTCACTGTTTTAATTAAATAACTTATGTAATTAGTTTGTGCTTTCATATCTGAATACAAGAAGATCCCCTATTTTCCCAATGAAAAGAGGAGAACATTTTTGGGAGGTCCTGCTTGCATGTATAGACTTTCGAGGAAGTAGTCAAAATAGTTTAATTCCCCTCTAGAAGTGTTTATGTTGCGGTATATACTTGAAATCACATCTTGTATAAGATGGTGCTGTCATTTAGGAACACTTTTTCATTTTCCCACACCGGGAATCCGTTGTATTTAAACTCCCTGTAAGCACCTCCACCTCATTGCCTTCACTAGCAGGGGTCGTATCCTCAGGCCCTGCCTCCAGCCATCAGTGGGATGCAGGACTGTTTGAATCTATAAGGATGATGTCAAGAATGGTACCCGAAGCCATGAGCATCATTTGCTATCTATGTTCTCCATAAAATAACCACTTCCTGGATTGCTGCTTTTCAATGACTTCCAGCACCTGAAATTTTGAGATCACACCCCCTTCCCACGAATAATTATTATTGTTCCGTTTATTTTCTTTGCCTTTTTTTTTCCTTTACTGATTCCATCAGGTGACTTCTATGAGCACCCAAAGTTAGCATTGATTAAAACCTGTAGGACTATTGACCCACCTCCTAGAGTAATGAGAATAAAAACAGAAATAAACAAACGGCACCTAATTAAACTTAAAAGCTTTTGCACAGCAAAGGAAACCATAAACAAGATGAAAAAGATAACCCTCAGAATAGGAGAAAATATTTACAAACGAAGCAACTGACAAAGGATTAATCTCCAAAATATACAAACAGCCCATGCAGCTCAATATCAAATAAACAAACAACCCAATCCAAAAATGGGTGGAAGACCTAAATAGACATTTCTCCAAAGAAGACATACAGATGGCCAACAAACACATTAAAAGATGCTCAACATCATTAATTATTAGAGAAATGCAAGTCAAAACTACAATGAGGTATCACCTCACACCCGTCAGAATGGCCATCATCAAAAAATCCACAAACAATAATAGCTGGAGAAGGTGTGGAGAAAAGGGAACACTCATACACTGTTGGTGGGAATGTAAATTGATACAGCCACTATGGAGAACAGTGTGGAGGTTCCTTAAAAAACTGATAGAACTACCATATGACCCAGCAATCCCACTACTCGGCATATACCCAGTAGTGAAAACCATAATTCAAAAAGAGTTATGTACCACAATGTTCATTGCAGCTCTATTTACGATAGCCAGGACATGGAAGCAACCTAGATGTCCATCAACAGTTGAATGGATAAAGAAGATGTGGCACATATATACAATGGAATATTACTCAGCCATATAAGGAAACGAAATTGAGTTATTTGTAGTGAGGTGGATGGACCTAGAGTCTGCCATACAGAGTGAATAAGTCAGAAAGAGAAAAGCAAATACCATATACTAACACATATATATGGAATCTAAAAAAAAAAAAGGTTCTGAAGAACCTAAGGGCAGGACAGGAATAAAGATGTAGATGTAGAGAATGGACTTGAGGACACGGGGAGGGGGAAGGGTAAGCTGGGGCGAAGTGAGAGAGTGGCACTGACATATATACACTACCAAATGTAAAATAGATAGCTAGTAGGAAGCAGCCACATAGCACAGGGAGACCAGCTCGGTGCTTTGTGACCACCTAGAGGGGTGGGATAGTGAAGGTGGGAGGGAGACGAAAGAGGGAGGGGATATGGTGATATATGTATACATATAGCTGATTCACTTTGTTATATAGCAGAAACTAACACAACAATGTAAAGCAATTATACTCCAATAAAGATGTTAAAAAAAAAGACACATGCACCCCAATGTTCATTGCAGCACTATTTACAATAGCCAGGACATGGAAGCATCCTAAATGTCCGTCAACAGAGGAATGGATAAAGAAAATGTGGTAAATATATACAGTGGAATATTAGCCATAAAAAGGAATGAAATTGGGTCATTTGTAGAGACATGGAAGGACCTAGAGACTGTCATACAGAATGAAGTAAGTCAGAAAGGGAAAAACAAATGTCATATATTAACACATATATGTGGAATCTGAAAAAAATTGGTATAGACAATTTTACTTACAAAGCAGAAATAGAGATGCAGACATAGAGAACAAACGTATGTATACCAAGGGGGAAGGGGGGGTGGGATGAGCTGGGAGATTGGGATTGACAAATATACACTACTATGTACAAAATAACTAATGAGAACCTACTGTATAGCACAGGGAACTCTACTCAGTGCTCTGTGGTGACCTAAGTGAGAAGGAAATCCAAAAAAGAGGGGATATATGTATACGTATAGCTGATTCACTTTGCTGTACCGTATAAACTAACACAATATTGCGAAGGAGCTATACTCCAGTAAAAAAAAGTTGCAATAATAACAACAAAAAAAAGAATTCATGATTTCCTCTCCAAAAAAAAAAACCTGTAGGACTAATGTATCTCCTTTAAGTTCAAGCAGAAAGTAAGGGAGAACAGAGCCAGCAATGTGACAGAAGACTTTGCAAAGACCCGAGCACAAGGCAGCTTTCCATTTTTTACAGTATAATTTTGGGAAAGACCTGGCCTTATATTTTGGCATTAATAGTCATTCTTTATTCTCCCTGCTATAGACCATGAGGGATCAGAAATATCTGTGGAATAAAGTGTGGATTGAAACGCAAACTGTTTTTGGAGCAGGGAACGTGAGGTGGGGGGAGGGCTGGATGCAGTGTGGTCCTGAGAGGCAGGAGACAGCCGTCAGTGGAGAAGGGACTTGCTCAACAGAGGCGAGAGCAAGGAAGCACCGACACTCCAGAGGTAAGATTGGAAGGCCTTACAAACACACACACACACACACACACACACACACCCCCAAATGCATGCACAGACATGCACACGGACACACATAGACGCACATGGACACACATAGGCACACACCGCACACACAGACACACACATACCCAAATACATGCACACAGACATGCACACGGACACACAGACACATAGCACAGACACACACCCACATCCAAATATATGCACACAGACATACATATGGACACACATAGACACACACTGCACACACAGACACACACACCCCAAATCCATGCACACAGACACACATAGACACACACCGCACACACAGACACAGGACACCCCCCCCACATGCACACCCACACAGACACACATACAGAAACACATACAGACACACACAAACACAAACAGACACAGACACACACAGGCATATGTACATACAACATACAGAGACACACAGACACACATACAGGGACACACACAGACACATGTACACCTATACACAGAGGCACACACAGACACAGACACAGACACACACAAATGCTCCAGAAGAAAAGTGATTCCAGGTCAAAAGGAAGCCTCCAGAAGATGGGGAAGGGGAGGGGACTGGAAGGGGCACGCCTTCCTCTGGCTGCAGTTCTTGTCCTCGGCCTGACCAGGTAATGAGCTCAGACAGGCCCTCTCCCGATAATTCCCTCCTTGTTAGACATTGTTGTTAGCTCGCTAATGTCTTCCACTTAAGTAATAGCCACTGAGGTGTGGGGCTTCCTGGTGCCTAATGGCCCAGGGTGTCGCTGAGGGCCATTAATCCTCCTGGCCATTAATCCCAGGAAATGCCCAGGGTCATTACAGGCTGTGTGGCTCTCAATGAGCAATGACACCACGAGGGGTTCGTCTGGGCCACTGAGCCCCTGGGAATGGCCGTCTGCTGGGGATGAGCCCCTGGGCAGTCGGGGGGTGTCTGGTCTTGGCGTGTGTGTGTGTGCAAGCCACACACACCCATAACAGGGACCACAGCCCAAACAGGGAGATGGAGACAGGTACCTGGGTCCCCAGGCGTGGCCCTGGGGTGGTGGGGCTACTGTGTCTGGAGGTCTGGGACTAGAATAATCAACCAGAGAAGGGTTCTATGTAGCCTGGCCCTCCCAGAGTGTAAGGGAGAGTGGGCTCCGTTTCCCATCTCTAGTGAAGGACAAGAAAGCAGAGGAGGGACGGGGGCCCTGAGGCAGGGCTGCGGACGGCTGTCCGGGAGGAGCCCTAGTTGAGCGGTAGCGCCCTGCTGCCCGTCCTGTGGTCCTGTTGTCCCTGCCACGTCCCCTCCACTCTCCTCCTGGCCGTGGTCTCTGCTGCCCCGTGGTCTCTGCTGCCCCGTGGCCTCTGCTGCCCCGTGGCCTCTCCCTACTGTTTTTTTGTTTGTTTGTTTGTTTTTAAATCTAAGAACACAAGCTCTAGAGTCAGACCTCCTGGGTCCAAGTCTTGGCTTTGCTGGGTATGAGCTGTGTGACCCTCTCTTAAGCCTCAGTTATTATAAAATGAGAAAAAACAACAGAGTTGTTACGAGGCTTAAGTGTAATAACACAAGGAGAGCACTTGGGAGAGTGCCTGGAACCCAGGAAGAGCCATAAATGTGTTCTCCTCCCCCTCCTTTTCTTATTTTATTACCGTTTTCGTTACACTCTCTGCGTGTCTCCTGGCCTCTACACCCTGACTGTGACACGCTCCTTGGGCACATGTCACCTCCTTCACAGAGAGGCTGTGCCGGGTCATTACTCACTCTCCAGAAATGCACACCCGTTGGTTAGAGCGGCCTGCTCTCTGACCACTGCCGGCCACCCACAGGGGCTGTCTTTGGGTCAAGGGCCGATATCTGGCTTGTGACCCTAACGGCAGGCAGCCCTCTGGCCTGCCTCGGGGCCGTGGGCGTGGCAGGTGTCCAGTTCTGCCCATGGGGAGTCCCTGCAGTCCACTGCCCCAGTGACCCCACCACGTAGGCAGCACCAGGATTTACCCAGTGCTGTCCCAGGTCACCTCAAATCTGTGATACCCACCTGGCCAGGGTCCAGTCTCCACTCTCCAGATGTGGAACTGACGGCCGGTGCTGGGTTTCCAACACAGCCCTCCGAGGCTGAGCCGGCACCCAACCCGTGGTGCCACACTGTTTATGTGTCGATGACTCAGTGAAAGGCAGAACTCACCGCTACCATGAGGGCGGATGGTGACTGGGGACAAGGACACAGACAGCTAACAGAATTTGACTCCAGATGGAGGAATCAGATTTGGCTAAATTTTTCTAGAATCCCTCAATTATCTGGCTTGTTTCTATCTTTGATTTCAAAGGCCCGGCTCAAGGCTGATCCCACCAGGAAGCCACGCCTGACCAAGGCAGCTCCCGGGACCCCCGAGGCCACTCTCTCTGGCTGAAGCCCTGCGCAGCTCACCCACAGCAGCAGCCCCATTTCCCTCTGGGCTCAGGGATGGCCCTTAGCTAGGGTGCCCTCTGCTCTGGCGGACTTTGAAGCCCCAAAGAGCAGGCAGCAGTGTCTCCCGCCCCCAGGGGCTGGCAGCGGGTGTCACTTATGGGTGGGGGAGGGGACTGCTCTGGGGAAGGACTCCTGGCCCCACCCACCAAAGAACTGGGCCACAGAAATGTTCACTGCTGCTGCACAGAAGTGTGGTATTATCAGCCCCATGCAACCAGCAAGTGGATTAAAATGCCATTAACACAGCAAATTAAGCTTACAGTGAAGTAAACAGAAATTAAATCAATAACCAGCACAGGGGGACAGCTGCCTTTTCCCAAATGGTCCCCCAGGGACTGGGGCTGGTGGGTGCATGGGGGGTGGGGTAGGGGCTGCGGGAATGGGGAGGGCAAGTGGTGAGGTGGGGTGTAGTCATCCAGGTGCTGAATGGGAGGTGCTCAGAGGGCCTAGGCCAAGACCTGTGTCTCTAGAGGGAAGCAGCTTCTTGTGTCCCCCAGATGCAGAAACCATGACCTGCCAGCTTCCTGAGCTTGTGGAAAGGATGCTGAATAGATTTCACCTGTTTAGCTTCAATTCAGTCTTCTTTTGGCAATAGCACCTGGATTCTTCTTTGGGACGCTCCCCCTGCACACCCTCTACCCCTCACCCTTCACGACCCCGATCTAAAAAAAAAAATTTCTTGGTCCATGCAGTTCTGGTAGGATGACCCACTCTCTGGCTTAAAGGTGATAACTTGTCCAGACTTATCTCAGGACAGAGCCATGTCCCCACACAGCATTTGCTTCAGGGATGCTCAGCTGACCCACATTTGTGCCAAGAGGCAGTCCAAGGACTTTGTCTGGAACTTTCTGAAATGCTCTCCTGTCTGAGGGGTTGCTGAGCTGACAGGAGGCAAATCTGGTGCTTCAGGAGCCTGTCCTGCTGCAAAGGGAGAGCTTGGGCTGAGAGTGCAGCCAGACAGAGTTAAGGAGCTGGAGGCTGGATTTGAGTACCTGGATCCAGCTATACCTGAAGCTACACCAGGTCCTCTCCTGGACTTTTCAGGAACCTGAACCTCCCTACCCTCCATCCTTTTATTAACAGTTTAAATTGGGATTTGGTGATTTGCAACTAGGAGTCCAGCTTGAAATATAAGGAAATTTCTTCCCTTTTTTTTTTTTTTTTTTTTTTGCAGTACACGGGCCTCTCACTGTTGTGGCCTCTCCCGTCGTGGAGCACAGGCTCTGGACGTGCAGGCTCAGCGGCCATGGCTCACGGGCCCAGCCGCTCTGCGGCATGTGGGATCTTCCCGGACTGGGGCACGAACCTGTGTCCCCTGCATCGGCAGGCAGACTCTCAACCACTGCACCACCAGGGAAGCCCTCTTCCCTTTTTTAAAAAAATAAATTTATTTATTTATTTATTTTTGGCTGTGTTGGGTCTTTGTTGCTGCGTGCGCGGGCTTTCTCTAGTTGCGGTGAGTGGGGGCTACTCTTCATTGTGGTGCGTGGGCTTCTTATTGCGGTGGCTTCTCTTGTTGCAGAGCATGGGCTCTAGGCACGCAGGCTTCAGTAGTTGTGGCACGAGGGCTCAGTAGTTGCGGCTTGCAGGCTCTAGAGCGCAGACTCAGTAGTTGTGGTGCACGGGCTTAGTTGCTCTGCAGCATGCAGGATCTTCCCAGCCCAGGGCTCGAACCTGTGTCCCCTGCATTGGCAAGTGGATTCTTGACCACTGCACCACCAGGGAAGTCCCGGAAATTTCTTCTTTAAAAAGAAAATCTATTAACCAAATACCTCTCAAGGACCATTTAGCATGTGGTCAGATGGCAAGATGGATGGTCGTGTCCCTCAGTCTCCCCTGCCCTCACACCAGGTCTCTGCCTCCACCTTGCTTATGCCGCAGGTTCTGCTATGACTCTGTGTGTATGCAGGGAAGGTGTCTTACTCTGTGGACATGAGGAGGAGCCGCAAAGAAGGGTGCAGACGGTGTGACGCCTTTCCAGCTCTCTTCCTTCTGCCACCTGGCGCCGCTGGATGGAGGCATGGATGTACCTGGACTGGGAATCCGGAGGCCTGGTTCCAGGGCCAGTTCTCTGTGCATGTTTCCTGTGTCCACAGGGTCCCGTGCTGTACCCTGCTGGCCTGAGCAGCTGTCCAGCCACGAAACAGCCAGCCAGCCAGCCAGCCCTCTGCTGCGGCCCACCGCTGGGGCAAGTGGGCTCTGTGTAGAGCTTGAGGACCCTAGCTCTTGTCTGAGCACCTTCTCTTTTGAGACTCCTTAAAATGTCTAGGGCAGAAGAATGGTCTTTGACAATTGATTTATTACTGTTACGGGGGACGCAGGGATGGATTCTTACTCTTCTCCTTGTCCCTTCCTCACCTGCCCTACCCCAGAACCCTCAGAGATCCAGGACAGAGACTGGGGCAACCTTTTCTCCTGGCAGCTCCTACTGCACCAGCAGGACTCAGCTCCTTCTGGAAGCCTTTCATGACCCCCCCACCCCCAATCTGGGTAGGTACCTGGATCCTCTGTTCTCCTGTGGCCCCAGGGTTTTCCTCTGTCCAGCACAGTCATGCTGCTTTGTAACTGGCAATTCCCACCTCAGTTCCCCTCTGGCCTGTGGGGCTTTGGAGCGGAAGGACCAAAGTTGTCCCTTGCTCTCTCCCAGCACAGAGCCCAGGGTCGGGCACAGAGCAGGCCTCGACATGCCCCTGCTGAGAGGATGAATGAATGAGGCCCTGCAGCAGATGCCTCTTCCAAGGCTGTGGTCACAGCCTCTGTGGTCACGGTCATGTTTCCAGGGAGACTTGTCACATCAGTGACTCCAACATGAGGCTCTCGGGGGTCAGGGCCTCTCTGTGGGACCTCTGACCCCATCCTCCCCTCTCATTCTGTTTTCTCTTTTCTAAAGGAGACCTCCTCGGCCCCACACTGCCAAGGGTGAGGCTGCTAACGGGCCGCTGGAGCAGGGGGCTGCAGTTCCAGGCAGTGGGGAGGGGCTGCCGCGTGGAATCATGTTTGGGGGGCAGTCTGGACAGCGGTGGCATGACCACGGCACACTTTTCACTTTGCCCAGTTATTGATTCTCCAAAGATGTTTTTATAAACACTTCACATAGATGGAGGGACGTATCAGTTGCCCATTACAAAGATGATGATGAGTTTTCCTACTCTGGGGAGCTGGTGTGCGGGAAGCACCCCACTGCCTTCTGCCCCATGAGCAGGGGGATTTCTTGCTAAAAGACCCTCCTGTCCTCACAGCTTGCCTCCAAACCTCTGGTCAGTGATCACCAGGGTCCCAGCAGCCTGACACCCCAGTCTGGACACCCGTTTGTGGTGGGGAGGCCAAGGGGCATCCCTCCCCACAGCTGCGCTACTGGCATGACCCCTGGCTGGGCCCAACTTTGAAGAGTTTTAAATTCCTCTGTTGGTTTTCCCCCTCTCCCTTCCTTAGGTTTCAAATCCAATTCTAGCTCCTGGCCAACTGGTAGAATTAAAGGATTAAGAGCTACCCAGGTCTTATGCTGATATGAAAAGATTTCACCGCGAGGCTCATAGTTCAGCATCCAAAGCCAGGGAAATCATTCCCGCCTGTGCCGGGTATTGTTTTGAAAGCCTCCCTGGAACCACCTTTTGAGCTCCGGGCTGAGGCATCCCTGTTTCACTTATCTCTTAAGACCCCGCTCATAATTTCTCAATGTCCGACAAGCAGAGAGGACTCCAGGCATTATCTGTTAAGGGCCCTCTAATCTAGTTCATAAGGACAGAGTGGTAATCAGGACACCTCAGAATCCTTCTAAAGTCAACGGAGAATTTCACGTGAGCCCCGAGCCGCTTTCTGGAGAGCCCCAGGGACGAACACAGGTGCCGGGCCCCCAGCCCCCGGAAGGGGCATGGGGACTTGAGGGTGGGTAGGGCCCGGTCAGACAGACCAACTTGTGGAGGAAAAGGACTTTGTCTAGAAAAGCAGAAGGGATTCTTTTTTAGTGTGTGCTGGGTGGGTGTGTAACTGCCTGTGTGTGTACGTGTGTGTACACATGGTAAGTGTGTGTGGGCTTCCTGCGCAAAGCTCAGCGTGTCAGCCCAGGCTGTGAAAGGCCAGTGGCAGGGCCACGCTCTCGGTGGCCTCTGACGGGCAAGAGCGTGCAGAGGTGCCAATGAATCAGACACTGCGTTTTCTCAGGCCCAGGGAAGCTTCCTGACAAATGCTGCTGCCCTCAGGGTGGGGGGCGGCCAGCATGCACTCCATATGGGCGCAGCTCGATCTGTCAGTTGACTGTCGCCCTTCATGGGACACGGGCACATTGCTCTGACTGATGGAGCCTCTGTGGGGACGTCACGGAGACTATGCAGGTGTCAGCTCAGATGCCACCGGTTCCTCTACCTGCACTGACAAATGGAGCTCCCTTCCCCTCATATGCTGGGAAAGATGGCTTTAAAATGGCTCTCAGAGCTAAGCCGGGCCTTCCTTTCTTCCTTCCTACAGCCTCCCTGGCTAGACCACAGGGCCATGTTGCCCCCTTAACACTTCTCCACTGTGAGTGAGCAGGGGTGACCACCAGACCTGCACCCCCATCTCCTCCCACCTGACAGCCCAAGCTCTGGAGCCTCTGCTCCGACAGCCTCCCCCTGCTGGTGGCTGGGACAGAGCCTACAGTCACGCTCTGCGGATGTGTGAACAGTTTGGGCTGAAGACAGCAAATAAGAAAGGACTAGTGTGGGTTTTGGGGGCCTGATTTGGGTCCCCCCCGAAGCAGCCCCTGAGATAAGGATGCAGTGTAAGTGTTTTATTTGGGAGGGAGGGGGGAGTGAGAGGAGGAGAGGAGGCAGCCAAACAAGGTAGATTGTCCACTAGTCCCATGGGAACTTGGGAGGTGCTATAGCACAGGCCTCGGAGTGTTCTCACCAGGAGGAAGTTGGTGTTTTTACACCAAATACTGTCAACCCCTGCATGAGGCTTGCTCCCAAGGTGTTAGCTACCTGGGCTGTGAGGGCATAGGGTCTTCCAAGGCTTTGGAGGTGCCCCCAGGGGCAGCAACGTGGAACCTTTGTGCCTGGCTGTTGGAAGTGGCAGGTGTGTGCTCGGAGGCTGAGGCCTGAGAGAGGTGGGTGGGCAGCAGCTAGCATCAGCTATAGTGGGCTTGCCTAGGGCTCATTTACTGGTCAGGTTGGTCAGGGTGATGTGACAATGGAAAATGGGTGCCCCAAGGCTGTGACTCTCTGCTGACCAGCTTTTAGTTACCCCCTGTGGGAGTTCCTAAACTGTTGGCCTCCTGGGACCCTAGCCTTCTTGCTGCCTGGGTAGGACCCTACCCTCTCCCCTTCCTCACCAGGCAAACATTGTCCCCACCCTCCAACCACTAGCTTAGGGCTGCTGCATTTTTAGAACAGGCCAGGATGGGCCTGGGGTGTGGGCTTTACTGTCCATTCCTGAGCTGAGCCGTGACAATGAGCCACCTCAGAGCCTTTCTCTCTCCACCTGGAAAGTGGGCACCTTGCAGACAAACAAGTGGGGAAGGTTAGAATGATCCGTGGTATTGGAGTAGAGTTGGGGACATCACTGTGAGCTCCAGTTTAGCTTAATGCAGATACAGATGGATGCATGTAGAAATATTTATAAATCTGTGTGTATGTAAGAGTTAATATACACACATACATTTCCTTGCTCTGTCAGCTGAGAGGGCCGAGAAGCAATGACAGCCCAGTATAAACTAGCACACAAGCACCCAGGCCTTGGTTGCTATTACCATTCTCAAAGATAGGAACCATGGCTCTTGGAGAAATTGCTGATTCTAAGACTGAAATAGAAAATATACAGGGTGAGATTGGAGCATCTTACAGTGTCAGAAAATAAGAAAGTTCACAACACACACACACACACACACACACACACACACACACACACACACACACAATGACAGGGGTTGAGTGTCAAAAGGACACAGGAGCCAACTGAAAGACCTCCCAATGGCCAAAGCTAGAACACTTTGACCCACAAAATAACTAATGTAGTATTGGGTTATAACCCAAAGAATAAAATACATATCCATGACTCCATTTTGAGATAGAAAAATAACTGAATAAACAAATAAATGGAGACAGTAGACAAATCTCCTCTACAGAAGAATTCCCAGTAATGAAGGTAGATACTCTGCCCTCAATCAGTTAGATTAAAATTCACTTTCCTTAAGCATGGGCTGCACATAGTGATTTCCTTCCAAAGTACACAGTATGGAAAGAGGGGATAAGACAGAGTAACCTCACTGTGGAGAAATCTGGCCTCGGCCAGGTGATCGAGGTCAACATCAACAGGGATAAGTGATTCTGACAGGATGATGAGAACGACAGTGATGAGAATGGCAATTCATCTCTGTGGTCTTCCTCTCAAGAACCCGTAATCCCAGTCTAACCATGAGAAAAACATCAGACAAACCCAAACTGAGGAACAGTCTATGAAATACCTGACCAGTATCTCTCAAGTCTGTCAAGGTCATTAAAAACAAGGAAATTGTTAGAGTCTAGAAGATTCTAAGGACACATGACCGTTAAATGTGATACAGTGTCCTTGGTGGGATCCACGCCACTTGAGTGGCTGGAGAAGATTCTTTAGCTAGAGGGACCCAGCTGGTGGCAGCTTCTGCAGGCAGGCGGATTAGGACCATCCCCCGAGACTGGGCATTTGGCAGGGCAGCTGTGGCTTGGCCCGGGCCATCTACTCTAGCACCTTCCTTGTTTGGCCTGCCCCTCTATAGTCCATGCCCCAAGGCGCCCTTATTTCCCCAACCGGTTCTTGGGAAAACTGGGCAAGGAGGGGAGTTTTAATGATGTGAGGATGCAGTGATGTGTTCTAATGCATTGTTTCCTGGGAACCTGGAATGAAAATTTTAAGAGCTCAGAAGCTGTACACTGAAGGCGCCTCTACTGTGGGTTCTCAGAAGGGAATTCCAACTAAATTGCAGAAATAAACATGCATCTTCCTTGTTTTTGTTGAGCAGTCACTGCACAGAGCCCGAATCCTTAAGTGACAGTGTGCTCCTCCACGGGAAAAGCAGCCATCCCCAAGGGGCCTGGCTACGCTGCCTTTCAGCTGTGTTTGTGCTTCGTGGCCATCAGGCCACGTGCTTCACAAGACCTGCCCAGAGCTGACCTGCTGTACCAAACCAGGGAACGACCCAGAAATGGAAAGAGAAAGAGAACTGTGTAAAAAAAAAAAATGCACAAAGGAAAATAAGGTCTACAGCGTAAGTCATCAATGCATCAGTGCACAAAGTGTCCACACGCAAGCGAACCCTTGTGCTTGGGCAGGTGCTTCCAGAGAAGGAAGAGAAGGAGCTGGGTCTGCAATGCCCAGGCATCAGTAGGGGCAGGCTGTGTGGGTTGTGCCATCTCCTCTCCACCTCTCCCTGCCCACACCTGGGGACCCAGGTCCTGCGAGGTCTGGTGCAGGGGAGCCACTCAGCCCCACTTTGCACCTAAGTGGGTCTGACCCAGGACCCTTGGCATCTGACATTTATTCCACTCTCCCCTCATGCAGCTGTATTTCCCTTGCCCCCAGCATAAGCTTGGTTTCAGCCTTTCTCCAGATCCCTGCAGAAACACTTCCAGGATGGCCCTGTGGTAGTGTTTAATGAATGGAAACATTCTCTCAGAAACAAAAAGAAAAAAAGCCTACACCAATCCCCAAACCTGTTAGTTGGAAAATATTCCAAGATCAACACATTTTAATTCACTAATTAATACAGCTAAAAGGCATTTTTCATATTAGACTTATTAAAATCACTTGTATTTAAGTGTTTTTGAACTCATATTTTCTGATGCTGTGCGTTTTTCTAAAGTGTTCTAGTCATGTTATGCAAATGCCTATTTAAATTACCAGGGGTATTTGTTTTCTGTTTCTACTCTGTAAAACATAATTTTAATACAAGTTATTTGTGAAATGCACATTGGAAAAAAGAAAATAAGATTTGAGATGGCATTTCTATGATAATTTTATTGCAAATGTTGACCATGTTTTTGTATTTGTCTGCAAAAGGTAATGCAAAATATACATAAGACATATTTCTGGGATTTATTGTTGTATGTGACCAAATTAGTAGAGGAAAATTTGCTTCATTTTTTGAATCTGAGGCAGGGCAGTCCATCACCCTGTGACACATGTTTTAGAGGGAACAGTCACGGCCATGCAGCAGGCTGAACTCCACACCATCACAGAGAGAAAATTCGCTATTGTTCTGTGCTTAAACAAGATTTTCTGACACCTGTGTGCTGCCAGACATGACATTTGAGGCAGAAGCACAAGCCTATGCAGAGGACAGGGAGGCTCAGCTTGAAGCAGGACAGGAATGCTGAGTGGAAGACATGACCAGGGTTCCTGGGAGTGACAAGGTGGCAAATGCAGGTGGTCAGAGTCCAGGGCAGGCGAGAGCCCTGGGAGAGGGCCCTAGGGAGGGTCTTCCAGCATAGATTTATCTAAAAGCTGCAGACTTCCTACTGCCAACACCTTTCTGATATGGGTGTGATATAGGCAGAATAAGATGGCTAGAGGCAAAAGATGAAATTGAGAGAGGGAACTCTGGATTAAGGATTAAACATTAATGTTATTTCTGAGCTTCCCGGCAGCCAAGGCAAAAAAGGAAAATGTAACAAGTTCAATGACTTTCATTGTCCAGTCAAAGAATACCTACCTCTTAGAGGAGAGACAGTTCCCTCAGTCTTCCAGTCTCAGTGGAATCCACAGTCCTCCCCCACCCCCACCCCAACCCCTGCCAAAGGAAGTCAGGAACATGGCAAGCTCTGTCTCCAGTAGTGAGTTTACAGAGGCTTCAGAAATGCCCTTTAGGAAGGGTGATTGAATTCAAATGAAGGGTGTGGTGGTCAGTCACAGTTTTTGACGATGTTTCTATGCTGGGGTGGGGGTCACCTGTGACAGAATGAGACTTCATCTCCAACACGCCAACCCCAGTCCTACAGGGCAGCCATCGCTCACTCTTACATGCAGGACGAACAGTGGGATTTCCCCCAGGCTCCCTTGAGCCCTGGGGAAAGAGGCTGCCATCCTGAGTGCTGGCTGGGTTACAAAGGGTAGTGCTGTAGGGCGCGTGAGCTGGTGGGGACTTTATTTCAATCAGTGTTTTTTCCTTTTAGGTGCCAGCAATTGGGGCTATAAAAAAGCAGGACATGAAAACTTACCTGTGGAAACCCGCCTGTCACCTGGGGCAACCCCTCCATTGGTACCTGTGGAGAGAGACCTGTTTGCCCTGGAGAAGGGTGTCTCCCAGCAGCTCCTGAGCACACACAGCAGGCTCTGTTCACAGTGGACACGGTGTGGGTCTCTTGAAGGGAAGTGACAGCGAGTGCCGTCAGGGCCAGAGGGTCGAGCACTAGGCCAACTTGGGTTCAAATCAAAGCTGTGTGACTTTGGGCCAAGCCTTCCTGCCCCAAGTCTGCCTCTTCATCCAAAACCATGGAGATGACAACACCAGCCCTGCAGAGACATTGTAAAGCTGGCAAAGAATGTGTGCAGAGTGCCCGCTCACAGCGGGAGCTGAGGGCCCATGAAGACCATGATGCCCAGTGATGATGAGGGTGGGCGTTGCGTGGCGCTGAGCAGCTTGTAAAGTGCTCTGTGGTCGTGATCCTGCGAGGTGAAATGTGACTGTTACCACCCCCATTTCACACAGGAGGAATCAGCTCTCAGAGAGGTTCAGTGACTTCCCAGTGATGCACAGCATGTCAAGGTGGGGCTAGGGTGAGCCCCAGTCTCCCGAGTCTCATTCAGTGTCCCTTTATCCTTTGTTCCCTAAGGCTGCGGGGCACCTTCGGGCCAGGCCCACCATGTTCACTTAGGAGCCAGCTTTGGAGGCTGGTCCAGGTCCAGGGCTGAGTGGTCAGTTGGGGCCTTGCCCCGTGGAAGTGTCTCGTCTGGTCACTAGGCAGGACAAGGCCTCGGCAGGACAAGGACTGCTCAGCCAGGCACCGGCTATGGGCCAGGGGGTCGCTTTCCATCTTCCCTGATTCTCCCCTTCCCCTGGTGCCCCTGGAGCTGGGTTAATTAGGTAAGGCCTGTGGTTCCACATCTAGAAAGGGGAGTTAGAGGCCCCTGGCTGTGTTCCCCTCCCCTTTGAGTGCTCCTTGCAGTTCATACCTGGTAAGTAGGTGATGCCCAAATGAGGCCGAGGTGCCCATGGGTTTCCTTTCTCAGAGGTGGGGCTGCGCGCTGGGTTCTGTCACTCAAAGGGGGCACTTGGAGCCTCCTCTGGACAGACTTATTCAGAGGGCTATTGTCAGGGAGCATGTGACTGGAGAGCCAGCCACCCTGGTGGCTGTGCACAAAGACCAGACAAAAGGCCTGGCCTGGGAGGTGCAGGAGCCGTGACAGTCATTTTAATGTTTGAGGCCTTTTGAGGCATCGATAAGCCTGGATCTTCTCCCCATACAGTTTCCATTTGAATCAACAGATATTTTAAAACAGAGTCCTTTATTCTGGGGGCATGGAAACCCCTCAGGTGGGCGTTTGCTAAGTGTCACTGTTCTGCAAGGCACATGCCCTTCACAGCCCGTGAGGGAAGGGGCTTCCTCCCTGGCGAGGCCCACTGGGAATCAGCCTTCGGATCTCCACTCCCATCCTCCCCTCTGGGCCTCTGTCCTCTCCTCTGTCTGGGCCGCCTCTCAGCAGAAGGTGGAGCTGCTGGTGGCCTGGGATGCTTCCCTGCCAGTGCTGGGCACCGACACCCATGCAACTCTGGGTCTGGGTCTACAGATACCATAAAGGGCATCAGCAAAGTCACTCAGGTTCACTCAAGAAAACCACGCTTGCCTTCCAGGGAGGTTTTGAACCCAAGACTCCAGATGCTTACTGAGCACCTTCTCCACGTCCGGCTCTGAAAGGGACTCAAAGTCTGATGGGGACCAAGGCAGACACAGGCCTGGCCTCAGGGGCTCACAGGCTGGAGGCAAAGAAAGACACCAAATAAATGATCACAAATTAATGATCACAGTTTGCAAAGTGCTTCAAAGAAGAGACAGATTAGTCTCACTGGGGGCACAGAAGCCTCCCTGCGGAAATCAAGCCTGAAAGAGGGCTGTGGGGCGCTCAGCCATCCGTGCCACAGCTGATGGGTATGCTCCCGCTGTGTCCCAGGAGCTGGGTAAGGGGCCGGGTAGACGCAGCTGACCAAACCTGATAGGACTGCTGTTCCCCTGGAATGCATGGTTGAGGCCAGGGTGGCGGGAGGAAAGGCAGGGGCAAGCAAAACAATGGCATAATTTAGGGGGTGATAATTAGCGTAATGAAGAAAGTGAAATAGGAGATGAGATAGGGCACTGTGGGGTGGAACCTGCAGCTGAGAGGGTCAGGAAGGTATCTTTGAAGAGGCGACTCAGGAGCAGCAACTGAGTTAGGTGCAATGCCAGCTGGTGAGTTGGGAGAGCACCCTGGCAGAGAGAAGAGCAGTGCAAAGGCCCTGTGGCAGGGAGGAACCAGGAGTGTAAAAAAGCACAAGGCGGCCTGTGTGTCTGAGGCATACAAGGGAGAGGGGCATGAGAGGAGGTTGGGGGTCTGCAAGGCCAGAGGGAGGAGTCTGGATTCTACTCTGAGTGCAGTGAGGAGTCACAGGAGGGGTTAAGAGAAGAATGACATGATTTGACTAGTGTTAAAAATAAATCCCTCTACACTGTGGAAGATAATTCCTCAAAAAATTAAACATACAATTACCATACGATCCAGCAATTCTATTTCTGGGTATATATTCAAAAGAATTGAAAGCAGGGTATCAAACATATATTTGTACATCCATGTTTATAGCAGTATTATTCACAATATCCAAAAGGTGGAGGCAGTCCAAGTGTCCACCAACAGAAGACTGGATAAACAAATGTGTTATATACATTCAATGGAGTATTATTCAACCTTAAAAAGGAAGGTCATTCTGCCATATGCCACAACACGAATGAACCTTGAAGACATTATGCTAAGTGAAATAAGTCATTCACTAAAAGACTACTATCATATGATTCCATTTATATGAGGTTTCTAGGATGGTCAAATTCATGGAGACAGAATGGTGTTTGCCAGGGGCTGGGGAGCAGAAGGAATGGGGAGTTACTGTTCAATGGGCGCAGTTTCAGTTTTGCAAGATGAAAGCGTTCTGGTTCTGGAGCTGGACGGTGGAGATGGTTGCACAACAGTGTGAATACACTGTGACTGGTCTATATACGTAAAGATGGCTAAAATGGTAAGTTTTATGTTATGTGTATTTTATACACCAAAAATCCTTCTGGCTGCTGTGTAGAAGGAAGTAGGGAGCCTGCCCAGGTCAGGGCTAATGATGGCCTGGACTAGGGTGGAAGCAGTGGAGACAAAAGGAAAAGGGGCCTGATTGGAGGTATGCATGGGAGCCGGCACCACAAGGACTTTCTGACATAGGCCACGGAGCCCGAGGGGAGTGAGGAATGGCGGGTGCCCTAGGTTTCTGGACTGAGGAATTTACCCAGAGAGTCTGCTCTGGAGCTGTTTGTAGTGACTGATTAAGGCAGAGACAGCAAAATCTGAACCAAGGCCTCCTGGCTTTGAGGGGCCCCAAAGGGGCAGACGCACCAGAGCCTGTAGGAGGCAGTTTGGAGAGCTAGGGCAAAGCTTAATGGGTGGGGTGAAGTCTGATCTGGTCTGAGAAGAGTGAGCAAAGACAGACAAAGGGAAGATGGGAAGGTGGAGGCGGGAAGGGACTGTGGATGGGCAGGTTGTCTTCCTGGCGTGGTCTGTAGGGAGCAATAATGTGTTAATGGAGATGACCAGGCTTTAGGTCAAGATCTCAAATGCAGAGATGAGGAGTCCAGAGTTCATTCAACAGTCACAGGTTTGACTGGTTCCTGCAGACCGGAAGGGAGAGACAGAAGTCCAGGTGAGGCTGGTATTACCAAGACATGGATTGCTTAAGCATCCAGGACCCCCAGGCTCTGGACACAGTCCTGGGAGGCCTCAGGGTAGGTGGCAGGAGGTGGGCCACTTCCATTCCATCCTGGAGATGGAGAATTCTAGAACAGATTGAGGCCTGTGAAGCTATCCGCTTCCTCCTTACCTGGCCTGGGCATCCCCATGTGATCTTGTCTCCCAGCCTCTCCCCTTTGCTCACTGAGCTCCAAGCATGCTGGCTTTTCTGCTGTTCTGCAAACCCATGTGCTCTTTCCCACCCCAGGGCCTTTGCACTTGCTGTTCCCTCTGCCAGCAAGGCTTTCCCCGCAGATATTCACATGGTTCCTTCTCATGATTCAAGTCTCTGCCCAAATACCTCCTCCTTCAGGAGGCCTCCCTGACTGTCCCCTTCAAACCCTCCCCTATCCCCTCCCAGTTTCATCTTCCTTCTGGTTCTTATCACCGACTGAGAGGGACTTGCTGGTTTACTTGTTCATTGTATGTCTCCTACCTCTACCCCAAGCAGAAAGGAAGCCTCGGAACCTGAGACCTTGTCCCTCTTGGTCACAAGTGTGTTTCCAGGATTAGAACCGTGCCCTTTGTGGCATGAGTACCATCAGTATTTGCTGAATGAATGAATATTTTAGGGGCCTCAGTACAACTGGAGACCTAGCAGGCCCAGGGTGATCCGGCAAGGACCCAGGCCTTCAGAACCCACCCCACCCGCTGCCCAGGAGATTTCTGCTTTGTTCTCCCTCGGGCTTTCGGCAGCAGGAAGGCCAAGGGTGTTATGGGTTTGGTTTTGTAATTGGTTTGATATGATCATGAAAAGTATCTAAAAATTGGACAGCTGGGAATGTTTTTCCTCCCATTTATTACTTAAAACAGCCTTAGAGTTTGGGGTTGTTTTTAAAATCAGATTCTCCTCACTAAAGAAATAAAAAATCTAAAAAAATACCATGAGCCCACTCTTGCGTATGTTTGAGGAGACCCCACAAGGTCATGACAAGTCCTCTGCTTGTGGGGGCAGGGCTCCTCCGTGATCCAGACAGGAACCTGGGCGCGTCCAGAGCTGGGGCTCAGCCATGCTGCCGCTGTTGTATCAGGAGGGGTAGATAAATTAAGGTGAGTGTATTGCACAGTTAGACGTTAACCACGACAGTGAAAAAGTCTTGTGAATGTTAAAATGGCCCAGACTAAAACATACTGAGGTTAAAACACAGGGTAACTTTACAAATCACTAATAATTTCTTTGGCTTTCACTGCAATAACATTGATTTAATTCATTTGATTCCTTTCTAAATCTATATTTCAGTTTTAGAGTTGTCAGTTTCTGTTAATGACAATTTTGCCCCATCTGTTCCAACATGAAAATGAGGCTCCTTGCAACAGACAAGATAGATCTTGAAGAGTTTAGGAAGGAGAAGTCTTAAAGGTATTTCACTCAGATTGAGCTCTGTTTGATGATTCGCACTCAGAATGAAGCTGCCCACAAGAAAACTTTGTGTTGACACCAGGAGGAAATGTGAACCCCATCCCAAGAGCACTCACTGCCCGCTGGCCCTGTGGCCGCCCTTGAGTCATATGGGCCCACTGTGTTGTCATCGTTTGGTACGTTGGAGGGAATATTCAAAACATTCCCACTCATTCTTTTTTTTTTTAATGACAGAGCAGTAATTCTGGGTGTCAGCATATCAGAATTCCAGAGGCTGTGATTAGAATGAAAATGAGTTGCTGTAATTTGGCCATTCAAATCGTCATATACAGTAAGTCATTTCTGTAAGCCCTGTGAACTTCTGTCTGCTGAGGGGCAGGGTCTGACTCCTAGCTCTGTGAGAAACATCTCTGAAGATCCCCTCCAGCCCACCAGGCAACACATGTGTCAGTCTCCTGTAGGAGAGAGTTTTGAAAGCGTGGATGAGAGTGTGTGCCCAAATCTGGGACCAGGTGAAGGTATGGGAGGAGCCGGGGTGGGCTGGACATGGCCCTCTTAACAGAATGTATTGTAATAAAAGTGCTCAGATTCCCTGAAGAGGATGGGCCCTGCTCGGCCACAAGTTGGGGAGGCATTCCTGAGCCTGCGGCAATGGTCATGTGTTTTGGGGGAAAGAGGTTCTGCTAATTATCAATCATGGAAAAATAAACCCACCCTTTTAAAGAAGACACATGACCCAAGGAACAAGGGATTTTTAAAATTTGAAAACCTTCTAGAAAAATATGCAGGCATTTAAACATATATGGAATTAGGCCGGATCCTCAAAGCTAATATTCACCATATGTATTTACATTCAACTCAACTCCAACAAATTGAGTACTGCATTACAGCACGGAGAAAGAGGAGATTGCCTCTCACACGGGCTGACATTAAGTTGAGTTACTGTTTTGCTGTAGACTTTTCTGTAAAGCCTAAAGACAGTTGAGAAAATCAGACTGAAAATTCTCCTTGTGGATCTGCCTTCTAATTTCAATACGAATTAGTGAAATTTTAACATTTCAGATGTCACACCTTGAGCAAATTAAAAATCAACAAAAATATTAAGGTTCTGTGTTACCTGCTCAAGTGTACAGAATGCATAAAAAACTTTAATCAAACACTTGGGTTTGCTCAGTTTTAAATTGCGTTAGTTTAATAGTTTCTTTTCTGCTGTTTATATTAATGACATATTCCCATCTAAATATATTGCCATGCTGAAAAGTCATCACAATATTTCTAAGGTTGAATGAATGCAGTTGTATTCATGGTTTTTTAATAAAAAGATCTCTTTCTATTAAGTCCCCTCTTTTTCTTTTTCTTTCTTTTTTTTTTTTGTTTTGCTCTCCAAGGATCGAGGCTCTCTACCACGTGTGCAGAAGTGATATAAATACACATCGGCAGCACCTCATTTAGTGTGCAAATGCCTGCTTTCTAGCCACAGAGTGCCGAGGAACCACTGTTTTCTCACATAACCCAGCTGAGGACGAGGCTGTGGTGGAAACACAAATTGCTTTTCCTAAGCATCAACCGAAGGTCTCATCACTTGGGAAAATGTCTCAATTTGCTCTTCTCGGCAGAGCGGTAGCAAACACTCCTGATTCAATGGGTAAGGGCCCCACCTCGTCTAGATGTGTCTGAAGGACTCACAAGGGCATGGTGCAGGGTGAGCGTAGGGCCAGGAGAGCAGTCGGCCGCCCACTCTGGGTTCTTTGAGTTACAGGCTTGGGATGTGAGACCTTCACTTCGCCTCACTTCTAGATCATTGAAAACACCTCCAGAGAGCTCCCAGCCCCACTTGGTTAGGCTTCCTACGCTGCCACTCTGACCTGGGGCTTGTCTGGGACTCTGAAATGCAGTCACACTGGGCTCAGGGACAGGCCTCATATGGGTCCTAGTTTTGGCAAAACCAAAGCCAAACTTCCAATTTTATAAAATTGATCAGTTGTCAGGGTGCAGAGCAGGGGAGGGAGGTCAAGTCACAGGCTATTCAAAGGTTATTTGGAAATATATTCCCCAGGAGCCAGGAGACTTTGAACTTGACGGCTCTGGACTTGGGGCAGAAGACTCCCGCTCTGGAGTCTGTAAATGGGTGAACTGTGAAAGATGGCTTCTAAGGAGCTTTCCTGCTCCAGGACTGTCCCCTTATGGAAAATAGCCAGTTCTTTTAATACAAGTAAGTTTGATTGAATCGTAAGTGCCCTAAACTATAAATACAAATAAATGCATTATTATCCCTACATTTACAGTTGTTACGTAAAGTGAGGCATAGGATCTAGTCATTTACAAGGTCTGATTAATATAAAGACTTCATCTGCTTACTTGTCCTTCAAAACTATTTTTAAATTTATGGGCTATTATGAAATATTTCAAACATAGAGACTAAAAATAAATAATATAATAAAAACATACTTGCACACCACCCAGTTTTATCAAATCTTAGCAGGATGTCACATCTGCTCCAGATTTTTTCAGAAACGAAGAGGTTAGTTGCCACAGCAATGTGCCGGGGCTCCCTGCAGCCCGGAGAGGGTGTCACCATCGCAGGGAGCTTACTGCAGGCCGTGCCCTTGGCAGCCTGGGCAGAGGAGCTGGCTGACCCAGAAGAGGTGCTGTTACCTGACGGCACCACCTTGAACTTCTTTCTTCCACATCCAGAGAAAGGGAAAGGAGGCGCAAACTGAAGGACACACGTTTGACCTGAAGGCCCAGCAAGAATTGCGTGTTGCAAGGTGCACCACGATCTGTAGGCAAGAGAAATGAGGTGATCAAGGCTAAAAATGAATATGCCTGACCTGGGAAACTAGCCTTCTGAAATAATTAGGTCACAAGACGCAGGACGAGGAGTGCAGTTCTGGTGTCTGTTGAATAAGAGACACTTTCTCACCTCCCATGTCTTTTCCAAATGGTTGAAAAGTACCTCAGTTCTCTCATGGAATTGATTTTAGAAACAGTTTATTTCTGACCATGCAGGACAGGGGATTCAAGACCTGTCTTTCTAAGCCAGTTTGTGATGAGATCAGGGGCTTTGCTAATCAACTAGAAATGTTCCTGGATATGAAATCTTTACCCGTTTAAGAAAATTATATACTATATTTCGAGCAAATTAATTTCATCTGGACCAGTTACAGCATATAATCAGCTATGTTATGCAAATAGTTATCTCTGTGCTTGAAATCAATAACTTATTTTCTTCTGTAATAAATAAAAAAGGGGGATAAGTTATTATTAATTACGTACAAAATGAAACCTTTCCTTGCAAGACTGTGGGTTTCACTTCATTACGAAGGCTTTGTCCATGCCAATTTCTCGGACCCTGATGAGCGTCTTCAGCAAGACGTCCCTGAGACCACCTGTCACTGGGGAGCCGCGCCTGGGCCTGCCTCTCTCAGGTGCATGACGGGTGGTCTCTGCCAGCAAGCCAGGCCAGCCCAGCTCTTCCCTCTGGCTATAGTTCCAAGGAGCACATTATTTATAAAGCTTGCTCAACCACTGTTTCGTCAGTACAGCTCCAGTTATAGATGAAGTTAATGACAATATTGATTCTGCCATAACCCATGTTAATACTGAGTGTGTTGCCTGTTCGCCATTGGGCCCTATCTATGAGGTATTTCTGCCCTGATCGTGGCTGAGTCCTGCAGCAAAATCAGTCTTCATACTCGATTCTGATCAGGTGTGTCCCTTTTGTGACCACCTGAGGGGTAGAATGCAGGAGCAGTGGTTGTGTGACCCTTCATTCCAACCAAGCCCCTTGGATCAGTCTGTATTCTCACAGAGGTCATCATCACTTTTACTCTCTCCTTCAAACAGGACCTCCGAGTTCAGGGACCCCATGGAGGGAGAATCAGCAGAGCCACACAGAGCTGGGATGGCCGGGTTGGGCGCTTCTCCCGCCTGGTCACACCCCGGCTGATTTGATAGAATCTTTGGGGGGCTGTTACCCCAGGGTCTGCTCTCGCAGAAGCTGGTGGATTTTCAGCCCAGCGTGCACAGTCACAGTCACTTAAACGTGGAAATCCGTTAGAGCATCCGTGGGGCTGTGGCATGGTTAGTTTTGGCCTGCTGCCATTTCATTTATGAGGTACTTGTATTTGACAAACGGATCTCATTTAGGCACAGATATCAGGCTTCTTCCTGCCTGATTATCAGGCACGAGACCCCGCCCGACCTCAGTCCCACGCCTGTTACCTCCGTGGAGGGGCCGTCGCTTTCTGGCTCCTGGGAAGGCCCACGGCAAGCACAAGCCTGTCCCTGTTCTTCAAGCAGAGGGTCTGCAGCCAGGGTCTGTTGGAGCCTTTATTAGCACAATGTGTACGACCAGCAGCAACAGTCCCACCTCCGGAGATCTTGTGGGGTTGCTGGGGGCAGACCTGGGCCTTCAGGAGACACAGGAGGACCAGGTGGGCGAGTGGCCCAGGCCCATCCACGTGCTGCTGCAGGAGGAGGGGCAGAGCCCACTCTGGGGTGGGCAGGGGCAGCTTCCAGGGTCCAGAGCATGGTTGACAAGCCCGGGTTTTCCAGGGAGCACTGACCTCTGAAGTTTCTTCTTCCTCAGCCTTCCCTGCCGTGGCTCCTGGCCCCCCTCCCTTTCTCCTGCTGGGAGGCAGTGGGGTCTCCGCTGGCCTCCGAGTGTGGTGGCCGGCAGACGCCTCGTTAAACACCCTTCCTCCATCCAGGCCTGTTTATGGATTCCTCTGACTGAGTCTGCCAGGCGGCTTGAACCGGTTGTGGACAGCTGGGCCGCTTGGCATTTTATGGCAAGTGGCCGCTTCCCAAGGCTGTAACTGCGTATGCCCGTGGGCGCCGGGGGACGTGCCTCCCCCGCCTGGCCCTCCTGAGGGGTGCCCTCCCCAGGGGCACAGCCCGGCTGGAACCGGCAAGCCACTCTGCCGCCCTGGCAGGTGAGAGCAAGGGCAGAGAGCTGTGCACGGCCGGCCTAGGCTGGGCAGCTGGCAAAGGCTCCATCCAGAGGGAGCTCCCATGCCATTCCAGACTGATGTTTCCATGATAATGAGGCCTCCTGGGGAGGCACCTTATTGCTCTTCACAGAAACAACCTCTACGGAGAGAAATTAATTGTTTTGTTGTTGATGGAAAAGAAATAGAAGAATCTGTGTTAAAGTGTTATCCCTACTTGGAGGAGTTGGAAGGCAGGTCGCAGGTGGCTCTCTCAGACCCTATTCCTGAGAGGTTTCCAGTGGGTAACTCCTGCCTGGGATTAGCCAGGGGGCTGCTGAGGGGCTGAGGTCCTCATACAGGGCACATGCTTGGGTTTAAGCCCCAGCTCTACTGCTTAATAACTGTGCCATTCCTGTGTCTTAGTTGCCTGATCTGAAAAATGAGGCAATAACATATTTTCTTATGGAGTGGTTGTGAGGATGAAATGAGATACTATGTGTCCAGTGCTTTGCCTCCAGGCATAGTAAGTGCCCAGGGATTGGCTAAGAGTACGAGCTGGACACATGGGAGGGTTTGGCAGCTGGTTGACTCCCGACACTCCTGTGGGCCAGATCCAGCTGCCTCTGCATTTCAGCAGCCTCTGCGGGGCTGTGCCAGTGCATGTTAACCTGTCCCGTATAGAGTCCTGAGCCCTTTAGTCCCGAGGCTCTGACCAGCCTCTGCTACTTGCCTTATAGGTGCACCTCCACTTGGCTCTGAGGCAGGAGAGGGTCATCTTCACCCTCACCAGGCTCCAGCCCCACCCATAGCTGGACCAATGGCCACTGGGCTCCCATCACACCAGGGGCAGCACCCAAACCACTTCCCGGGGCTGCTCCATAAACAGCGTACCCGCATACACAGGCACATCCTAACGGGGACCCCTGAAGCACATTAGCGTTTACAGAGCATCTGGGAGATAACAACTTTTATGGGAGGGATTTTAATTAGTGCTCTGGCTAAACGCAGTGGATTTAACATGGGTGGAACTGGCTGGTGCACTGACTTCCGCAAAAGGCATCTGGCCGGGAAACGTGGCCGTGTTTATCACCTGGTTCCTGGCTTTAGTGGAGGTGGGGGTCGGAGTGGTGCTGAGAGCCACCCAGAGAGAAGTGGTCAGCGCCACCACTGTGGCAGCCAAGGCAGGGTGGGGTGCCGTCACACAGTGCCCTGTGCTCAGAAGGGCTCCGTATCAGTTAATGGTCTGCTCTCATCGTCTTGAAATTCTTCATAATTTAATCATCAGTAAGCTGAATGTAGAGAGTGTTGGTAGAATGCGTGTATCAAGAAGTGAAATAAAAACAGCTGAGTACGTTTTGTGTGACATTCCCCTTCTGAATGAAATGCACATGGATGTACAAGCTACAAAACACAGATTGTGTAATTTTGGTGATTCGGCATATGAGTTAAATACTCTTATATTTATGTTTAAAATTGTCATGGCACAATATAAAGATAGACAGTAAAATTCATGCTAATAATTAATACAGTTTAAATTTTTCTTCACTCAGAATGACGTTAAATAGCAATCTTAAAACACCACTATGAGTTGAGAGAAAGACAGCAGAAAAAAAGCAAATGCTTTATAGTTTAGTACCTTGAATGACAGTTTCCCCCTGCTCTTTGAACAAGGGGCCCCACGTTTTCATTCTTCATGGGGTCTTGCCTGCCATGCTGCTGTCCCTGGGCTTTGGCTCAGGAATTCGTGAAAGTGTGGCTCTTACAACAAGCCACGTGAGGTAGAATGGACAGTAGCAGAATAATGATAAAAGTCCTACTAAATTGCCTTTATCAGCGTTTGCCAGGATCCAGACGCTGTCCTAAGCATTTACATGGATTCTCTCATTTAATCCTACAAACCCACAAAGTGGGTACCTTTATTATGCCTATTTTACAGATAAAGACATTCAAGGCCAGAGAGGTTAAGTAACACGTCCAAGAAGGCACAGAGCCAGTAATCAGAGCCCAGCTGGGGTCCAGAGCCAATTTTCTCTGCTTCCTCCTTATTCCGCTGCCCCAATTTCACCCATTTTATGGGATGAAGGTACTGAAGCTCAGAAGGGCAACCTAAAGTCATGGTGGGACAGGGTGGTAGCAGGCCTGGGCCTCAGTCTCAAACTCTTGACTCCCATATTTCTGCTCCTTCCCCTAACCTGCACTGCCTCATCCGGGCTGGAAATGTTTTCCTCTTTCCTCTGAGAAAGCATGTCATCATTTGTCGTCAAGGGCTCCAGCTTTCATATTAATAACCCAATGAGCAACTTTGTTCCACATTCCTTTTTGAGTGATGACTCGGGACCTCAAAATAGCTGCGACTGCCCCCTTGTTGGTGCCTTCACACATGCACACAGACCCCCACACACCACACAAGGGCACCAGCCCTGAGATAGTCGCACACACTGCTGAGACACACAGACAGACACAGACAGCAGATACACACACTCAGACACACCACCCAGATGCACAGACACACTTGAGCAGACCTGCATGCAGACCTATGCACACGGATAAGTGACAGGCATGCACTAGATGTACAGAGACACACACATGCGCACGTACATTCATGCACGTGTGCACAGGCAGCTAGACATGTGAACATACAGAGAACAGATGCAAAGCACATCCCAACACTGCCAAAAATCCCAGTAACTCACAGCCACAGAACCATAACTATGGGCACTGGTGTGTGATGAAGCCAAAGGGGCTGTGGGCGTCATCGCCCAAGGTTTGTTGGCAGCTCTAAAGCAGGCCCTCACAGGGACCCCTCTGCCGGAAGGAATTAAGGTAGAATACAGGGAAGTACAGCAGAAAATGACCTTGGGGTCATGTAGAACCCAAGTCAAGGTGGCCTATTCGTGGGCAAATGTTTGTTCTGTATTTAAGGCAAACACAGGCTTAGCATCACCAAGTGATTATACAGGTGCCTGCTTTGACATTCTCGGTTCCTTCAGGAGCTCCCCACTGGCAGGGAAGCCAGACACTCAGCTGCAAAATGATGGCAGGCTCAGGGTCGACAGATATGCAGGTCAGAATGGAGAGATCATAGGGCCTGAGGTGGTCAAGGAGGGCTTCCTGGAGGGGGAGGTCTTGGGCAGTGCAGAAACAGGCCCTCTTACCCTATACCTGCCCCTTCTTTCTTCCTTCCTCCTTCACAATAACCAGCCCACCTGGAACCGACAGTGGATTTAGGAAACTCATTGTGACAACCTCTGAGATGGTTTAGGGTCTTTCCTTATTTCACTCCCCTCCCCCATCCATCTCCTATGAGGTTGGTTCCATTTTCACCCCATCTTCCAGATGAAGAAACAGGCTCAGGGAAGTCTTTGGCCCGAGGGCTAGCAGGTAGGAACAGAAGTGGCTGTATCCCACTCCAGGGCTATCTGGTTTCCAGGCCCAGCTTCTTAGCTGCCTTGCTTTTCCCTGTGAGGTTTAAGGGGTGGTTTGGGCTCCCCACTCAGAGAAATGGGCACAGAGCTGGCTCCACATGTGAAAGGGAGTCCAGGGGACCTCGATTAGGCTGTGTGGGAAGCAAGCACTCTGGACCATCTAGGCTGGACAGGAACCCAGGCCCTGCCCTGTGCACTGGCTGTGCGGTGCTAGGAGACTATGGTTCTGAGCCCGAGAGCACGGACTGCTGTGGTCAGATCAAGGTCACAGGCTTATTGTGAATATGCCGGCTTCACAAGGTCAGCCGAGCACTGAGCTTCCAAATCCATCCTTTCTTGACGTCCATTCCCTAGCTCTTCAGGTATGATACAGTCTGGGCTAGAAGTGACATGGGTTCTTGCTGTGTGACCTTAGGCATGCATCTCAACCTCTCTGGTTGCCAGGTGTGTCCTGTGTACAATGAGAATAACAACATCCACCTTGAGGTAGTTTCTGGAGTTCAGATAAAAGGAAAAAAGCCTGAAAGGGCTTTGGAAAGGGCCACACGGGGCTGGGCAGCAAGATCCTTCCTGGGGCTGAGAATTCCCCTGCAGACAGCGCCCCCTGCAGTAGGGAAGGACATTAGGGCACAGAAGAGAGAAAGGGTTCCCAGGCCCTGGGCCCAGCCCACACCCCAGGAAAACCCAAGTGCTTTCCAGCCCTGGGAGGGTGGCATTCTGCATCCTGTAGTTTCCATGGAGAAAATTCCAGTCCCTGCCATTCTGCAACCCATTTGACCTAATTTATGCTTTATCATTGTAGGCAATTTTGTCATTTGAGTGGGGGAGGGGTGGTGTCCAGAGCAACTGATGAAATCCCTCATTCTGAGTCACCCTCATTCTCCTGCTTAAATTCAAGTCATGACATAATACGCCTTGACTATAGGTACCTATGTGTATATATGCATATACACACGTCTGTGTGTATATGTACCTGAACGTGTATGTGTATGTGTGTAAAGACGAGGTTGGAAGGTAAACTGGGAAAGCCCCAGATGGCCTGTATTTGTTTTTCCTTCATTCTTTATAATCGTGCCACATATATGTGTGGAGAGAGTTGTGAATTTTCATCCCTGACCTTTGTAGACATAAAACCATCCTATTATCATATACCTGTCAAAAGAGGGGAGAAAATCAGATGACTATTCTTTGCCTTTTATGCATCAAAAAGAGGAAAAAAGTTAGTAGCATTTTTCCAGTCCCCAGGTTGACAACCACCCAATTCCCCCTGACTCCCTGAGGCGGGGATGCCCTCCCGACCCCCTCCGTGGCCTGGTCACATGTCCCTCACCCTGCCCAGCCGAGAGCCTGCATTCCCATCTGTGGCACTGCACCCTCTGGGAGAGGGTCTCCTGCAGCTCTCAGAGGGGCAGTGTGGGGACAGCAGCAGCTTCTCTGGAAGCATGTCCCAGCTCCTCAGTGCCCTTGTGGCCAGAGATGAAACCATCAGATGAAGGCTCTCCTCCCCCTGTGAATATTAAGCAGTCGTTCTAAAACACCACAGCAAGCTGAGGGAAAGACGGCAGAAGAAAGGCAAAGCTTTATATTTTAGTACCTTTAACTAAAGGCATTTTTCCCTGCTCTTTGAAAAAGAGGATCCACATTTTCTTTCTTCCTCGGGTCTTGACCACTACACAGCTGCCCCTGCATGTGGGTCCCTGGGTGTGGGACCCCAGTGGACTTTGGCTCAGGAATTCAAGAAAGTGTGAAACTTGCAATAGATACATGAGATAGAATGGGCTGTGGCAGAATAATGATAAAAACAACACTAACTTCCTCTATTAGTTAGTCCTCTGATACTAACTAACTCTATTAGTTAGTCCGCCTTAGGGTAGGAGCCAGGTGCTGTCCTGAGCAATTTACTCATTTAATCCTACAAACCCACAAGCTAGGTACCTTTATTACCCCCATTTTACAGATAAAGACATTCAAGGCCAGAGACGTTAAGTAACTCAGTCAAGAAGGCGCGGAGGGGCTTCCCTGGTGGCGCAGTGGTTGAGAGTCCGCCTGCCGATGCAGGGAACACGGGTTCGTGCCCCGGTCCGGGAAGATCCCACATGCCACGGAGCGGCTGGGCCCGTGAGCCATGGCCGCTGAGCCTGCGCATCCGGAGCCTGTGCTCCGCAGCGGGAGAGGCCACAGCAGTGAGAGGCCCGCGTACCGCAAAAAAAAAAAAAAAAAAAAAGGCGCGGAGCCAGTATCCAGAGCCCAACATCTCAACTTCCGCATCTGTAAAGCCGACGGAAAAATGGCGCTCACTTCCTAGGACTGTGGTTAGAATAGACTGAGATCTGTTTGTACAGCACCAGGTACATGGTAAGTGTTCAGGGGAAGTCATCATCACCATCATCACAAGAATTATGTGAGCTGCTACCACTCCACTGACCCATTTATTCTTCCACCCATTCATGGAGAGTGTGCTAAGTGCCAGGGCCCGCTAGGCACTGAGGGCAGAGCAGTGAACAAGACAGCACAATCCCTACTCATACAGGTCTGTTTGCATTCATCAGGTACATGTCCCCAGCTAATGCTCCCACCTTACAGAGGGGAGGAAGGTGTCCATGCAAGCATCCTTCCGGTGTTTGCCAGCTGCTCTTCCAGCACCCCTACAGCAGCAAGGACACCCCCTCCCCGCCAAACTGTCCATTGCTGAGCGGCCTCTGGCTGTGGTCAATCCTACATGGCTTGTTCTATCTTGGGGGGAGCATCAGAGTGGACTGTTGAGATCATGGATGCAGTGGTGGGTGCCTGAATCTGGAGAAGCTGGGAGTTGTGACTGACCTTCAGGATGGGATAGGCAGAAGGGGAAGGTGCTGGGACCCCACTCAGGGACAGAGTGAGGAAGCCCCCGAGTCCTACCAAGGCATCTCCTATGAAGGTTGGAGGGTACTGGGGCTCTCGCTCAGATGGTCCACATTAAGTCCTGCCCCTCATCCCCTGGCCCTGCACTGCTAGGCTTCTTGCAAGAGCCTGCTGTCCTGCCTTCATGCAACCATGGTCAGCCCTGCAGCCCCAGGGCCCCCACAAATTGGCTCTTCACCTCCTACCCCAGCCCAGGGATAGGACTCTGCAGAGCCCCCATGGGGCCAGACACCAGCTCCATCTCCGACAGGCCAACTTCAGTCTAGAGACCCCCGTGCATTATGACTCATGGATGAGCATCTAACCTCAAAAGAGGCAGGGATTTGGGTGATGGTGATGATGAAGTCTAATTTTACCTCAATAATGCCACTGGCTCCATAATTCCATATAATTACATTAGCTGAAAAAGCTGGGCTGCCTTCAGTAGACAGGACTAGATTATCTTCGCAGGCTTGGAACAGGCTCTCCAATTCCCTTTGCCCGGCAAGGTCTGCCTCGCAGCTTTAAATCGAAATCACGACAACATGCCGTTGGCCTTCTGATTACCACTTATTTGTGGAAGGTGTCCCATAAATATAAAGGGGTGCCAAACTGGGAGGGAATGCTTTTAAAGGTGAATTCTACAGGTCTTAGAACTGAAGCAGGCAGCAGGGAGCTGGAAGGAGTGCAATATGTCCTGGGAGTTTCCCGAATCCGGGCTTTTTCATCATCCGCCTGACATTTTAACTCTCCTTCCCTCCCCACTCGGTTCCTCTGAACCGTAGAGCCCACATGCAAATACAACAGATAATGGGCAGCTTGGGTAATTTAGGGTGAACAGTAAGTAAATAATGAGAAACTTGCATTTCGTAACATCTGTCATTTTTCTTAAGTTTCATTTATTTTACGCCTACCCCAATTAAAAAAAAAAGACCCCCCTAAAAGCCTGCAGAGCCTTTGGTTTAGAGATGGTTTGAATAGGGAAAAAGCTTGAATGCACTGTTTTTTCCTCCA
>NC_139162.1:39304438-39456938 GCF_964270905.1 Leucopleurus acutus
GGCTGCAGCGCCCCGGGCTGGGGCTCGGCCCGGCCTGGAGGATGAGAGCAGGCTGGCAGGAACCCCCACCCAGGTGTCCCCACTGGGCTGGGCCTGCTCATCAGGTGATGTCTGGGTCAGGCTGAGGCCAGTGGACCCCTTTGTAGTGGAGGGCACTTTCTCAGGCACCTCCAGACAGGAGCTCGACGGAATGTGATCGCTTTCCCTGCAGCTTCAGCCTGGGTGGCGTGTCTCAGGAGGGATGCACGGAGAGAGACCGCACACAGCCGCCCGAGATTTCCCCAGGAGCCCTGCCACAGCCCGTACAGAGCAGGGGAAGCCTTACTGTGGGGCAAGGGCATACTTATTTGCAGGCCCTGCAGGTCTCAGGGAAGGGCCCCATGTCATCCTTAAGCTGAGATGGAATTGGTTTCTTGCCTGTCACTCTGGCCTGGTGTGGCCTGGGGCCAATGGCCAATTTGCAGGCCAGAGTCCCCAGAGAGAAAGGCCATGTGTGTGGGTGTGGGGGGCCTGAGGGGGGCGGTGTACACTGCCAATGCTTTAGGCTCTTGGGAGGGAAGTCTGGGTGGGCCTGCTGGGGAAGAGGAGGGACACAAGAGAGATTTGGGGCAGAAAAAGGAGGACCCCATAGATCCCCAGGTCTATTCTCTTCACAGCCCCCCTACCTCCCAATATGAGCGTCCTTCAGTGCCCACGGAAAGCTTCCTTCCTCCTGGGGTCCAGCCAGCAGCTCCCAGCAGTGGGCAGTGTTTCTCAGGGGGATGCCACATTTGCATGTCCAGAGGCCTCTCCTTCAGCAGAGGGGCAGGCGCAGCACAGGGCATGGAAGCACCGGACCGAAAGCCTGGGGATGAGGCCGTGGGCCCCACTCTGCCAGTGGGAGCTCTGCCATTCTGGGGACGTCCATCATCTCTCTCTTCACCCACTGAAAGGTACAGCCACCGTAGCCAGCATGTCTCTCTGCCGTGGTTTGGGGAATGTGACAAGACAGGGGCATCGGGACTTGACCAATTGGAAGGGCTTCCCTCTTGGAGGCTGAGGGAGTACCCTGGGATGAGGCAAGACACCGCCTGGACAGCTCCCTGCCTCGGGAGACCCTCGCAGTCCTGAGACAGAAGCGGCTCAGCGCCTCAAACAGCCCCTACTCTCCTTCCCCTAACTGCCCTGAAGGTCGAGAGCAATAGGGAAGAATCACGTCCCCACGCTTTTCATTGTCTCTCATTTGAGTGCCTTCTGCTGTGCCAGCTACGCAAGACTCCCCCTTCACCTGGAGCATCCAGAGACCCCAGCCTTGGACTGATGCATTTTCTGGGAAGGTGAATCCCCCCGACCCTCTACTTCCTCCCCATACAAGCCTCCTTTCCTCTCCTCCCTGCAGTGGGGCAGGGAACAGGGGCACCATGGCTGGCACACCTGTATAGTCCTTGGGAGGGAGGCCTGTGTTTGCCCTGCAACGCTGTGTGTGTGCGTGCCGTGGGGAGACAAAAAGTCGACAGGGAGGGTCTGCTCCCTCCTCCCTCGCGCTGTCCTGTGACACTTTGGCACCTGCCCTGGTCTGAGAGCCCTGCACTGAGTCAGAAGGAGAGGCAGTTCTTCCAGGCTGTGTGACAGTGCAGTTCACCAGACCCCTTGGTTGTAAGTGACAGAAATCCAAGTAAAGTGGAATGAATTAAAAAGGGGATGTTGGAGTCCTGACACTGGAAAGCTGAGGTATAGACTTAACTTCAGACATCGTTGGATCAAAGATGCCTCCAGGATTCTTTCTCTCCCCACCTTTCAGCTCTGCCTTCCTCCCTGCTGGCTTCTTCCTCGGGCAGCAAAGACAATGGCACACAATTAACATCCTCCAGCTCAGCGGCCTCAGCAGAAAAGCTGCTTCCCACTTGTGCCAAGAACAATCCTGGCATCTCACTGGCCAGACTCAGGGCACATGCCTGTTGCTGAGCCAATCGCTGTGCACAGGGTGATGGCCTAGGTTGGCTGGTCAGGTCTGAGCCCCGTGCCTCCATCCTGGTACCTGGTAGACAGTGGGGTGGGGATGGGGTTCAGGCTGGTCCAGACCATAGGACTGGGAATGTGGGAAGAAGAGACTTCCTAATGGGAGAACTAGAAGTTGTGATCAGAGCTAGAAATGGATCTCAGCCACTGACCTTGGACAAGTCCCCTCACCCCTCCCTGCCTCAGTTTGTGAGTGAAATAATTGGTCTGCAAGAGCACCCCAAAGATGCTGTTGTTAACAGCTGTTGTCTTACTTTGCCCTTGGGGAGCTGCAGACTGGACAACGCTTGTCTGAGTGTCACCTCTCCCCTTCTCCGTGCCTGTGGCATCTCCCCCTGCCCCACCCCCCAGCAAGGTCCAAAGCCTGCCATTCCCATCTCCACACTGCTCAGAAAGTTCCCAGCCCCTGCCTGCTCAGGACTTTCCCAGACCTCCATTGAATGACAGGAAAGGTATTAGCCCTGCTGGGCCCTGGAAGTTTGGAGGCCTAAGTGGGAGTCTGTGTGGGAAGAGGAATGACTCCTCTTCTGGAAAAACCAGACCAGGCAGCTGCAAGGTACTCCTGCCCCTGTACTTCTTCTCAGGAAAAGTGAAATAATTTGAGGGTTTGGAAGCTGGTCGGGCATAAAGGTCACCTTCCCCTCCCCTCATTGGTAAGTGAGAACGCTGAGGCCCAGAGAGGTTAAGGAATTCATCAGGGACACCCAGCAGGCTGGTGCAGAGTTGGAACTGGAGCCCCGGTTCACCTCTTCAGGGGTCTTTGAAAGATGCCTCAAGACTGGCTGCTTTTCCCCAAATACTCCCTTCTTCCCCACACTAGCTCTTGTGGTGTAAACTTGACCTGCCACATCTCCCATGCGTACCCATGGGTTCACCGCCCCCCCCCGCCCCCCCGTCTACACTCTCACCGCCTGCGTGGAGACCCAGTTATGCACGCTTAAGACTGGGGCGGGAGAGAGCAGCCCCTGAAGGCTCCTGCCCACAACAGCCTCTGTCCTTGCAGCCAAGTGTGGTCACAGACCCCAGTCCTGGATGAACTGCCCCTGGCCCTGGGGAAAGGAGAGTGGGAGGCAAGGCCTCCTGGACAGCCCGTCTTCTTTTGGAAGAGCCAAAGAGAGCAGGGACAACCATCACTAAATTATCCAAGGAATTCTATGCTCCATAATTGTCTTCTTTCTGAGAGGAAAAGAAAAGTCTTCTGCAAATAGGATTTTAGGGTAGGTTTCAGGAGAATGGGGGTGGGAAGGGCCTTCCTCTAATTTTTAACTAGTGTTAATCAGGCCTTGACCGTCACCAGGGCTTTCCAAGCCCATGTGGTCATCGCCAGGCGTCCCCCTACAGAGCGGGCCTCACCTCCTCCTCTGGCTCTTCCTGGTTTTCAGGCATCATTCTTACCATTGATGAGCCCGACTCAGAGCCAGGTGCTGTGCTGCCGCCCTGAGGGTTGGATGTGATCTTATGAACTCCTTGTATTGGTCAGGGTCCTCTAGGGAACTATGTTCTCCCTTCATCCACCTTTTTTGTTCTCTTCAGGCCCTCAATGGGTGGGATGACGTCCATCCACCTCCGGGAGGGCCATCTGTTTTACTCGGTCTACCCATTCAAATGCTAACCTCTTCCAGAAACAGCCTCCCAGATACACCCAGAAACAATGTTTAACCAGATATCTGGGCATCTTGTGGCCCAGGCTGGTTGACGAATAAAACTAACCATCACACTCCTGTTCACAGGTTAGGAAGCTGAAACTCCACGGTTTCCCAGGCAGTAAGTGGCAGAGGGGGCCTTGTCCCCAGTCACCTGGCTCCCAGGCTCCTGCCCTTAAGCACTGTGCTCCCTGGGAAAGAATAGTCACCATTGACAGAGCGGGAGTCTAAGTCCCCCCGTGCTCTCAGCAAGCCCAGGACAAACATGGGGTCCCTTCCCCCCTACCTTGTGTGCCTTGCTTGGGTGATTTTTAACCCAGAGCAAATCCAGGGAGCTGGCCACCATGTCAGACGCTTTTCTTTTTCCAGGAGAGAAGTCTAACTCTGAGCGTCGGCAGCCAGGTCCAGGACATGTTGTCCAGGGTCTGGACTTCATGCTGATGGCATCTGAATGACAGAGCTGCTGCCTTTGCTCTCTCCTTCCTGTGCTGAAAGTGGACTTGCTTTCAAGTCAGTATCCCTGGAATGCTTCTCCATCCACTGGCTGATACTGTCGGTTACACTGGCCAGGGAGTCACATAACACCCACATCTTCCTCCCTCCCTCTGCCCTTTCTCCCTCCTTCCCTTCTTCCCTTCCTTCTTCCTTCTCTTCTCTAACATTATCCTTGCAAAACTCAAAACTCAAATATTATTTTGTGTCACAAATTCAATTGCTGGGCATCCATCTGTCCATCCATCCATTCATCCTTCCTTTCATGTTTTTCTTTTAATGAGTATTTATTTCAATCACTGTCCCTATGAGAGCAAAGATCACTTGATTCCCAGGGTCTGTGTTTAGTCACCCTGTCCACAGCCCTTCTTTATGGTTCACTTGTATGTACCATTTCTTTGGCACTTGAACGGACCCAGTAGGTCGGGAAGGGCCTCTCTGTGAGTCGTCTTTCTCATGGGTGGTGATGACAGAGCTTTTCCTTTCCCCAGTCACTGTGGGTGAATGCCTCTGGGCTGTCACTCTCTGGATACCTGTGGCCCTGTCTGATCCTGAGCAAAGTTACAAGTTTCCCGAAAAAACTGATTTATCTGAGGAGAAGAACCAAGGACAGAAAATTGAGTCTCATCGTGGAGTCCATATGCAGATTTTGCGTTGAAATGCAAATCCTTCATTTCAAAAGGTCGGCTGGAATGGTACTTAAAAAAAGAATTGCAGCTGGTTTCGAATAGGGCACCGGAAACAAAAAAGTCCCATCCAAGAATATTCTTTGGCCCTGTGCCCACGGCTTCTTCTGATGGTGACTCGGCTACATTATCGTTCCCTTCCAGCCCCTGTCGCTTAGTTTAGCATGCTTGGTTATAGATGGTCAGACAGATGGACAGACTGACGGGTGGCCTCTTCACCTAAGCAGACTTTCCTGGTGTGTGGCCGCCTCAGAGTGGAGCCAGCAGCTCTTCCCCAGACCCACTCACAATTCCCAATCCCCGGCCCATTTCTGGACATCCTAGTGGCCAAGCCTTGGACAGAAATGAGCTTCCCCTCCCCCACCTCATACTCTGCCTCCACCAAGTCTGCTGGACCCAACAAAGGCTTCTCCATCTCTCCGAGGCCACACCTGACACGACCCCACGCTCCAATGCTTTCCAATCCCTGAACATTGGCTTTCTGCGTGTGTCTCCTTGGCCTTCTGAGGATCCCCAGCGCCTGGACCTTCCTGGTTAGTGGTGGAGGCAGGAGAGACAGTGAGGTCACTGCGCGTGCTCACGTGCTTATTTACTTCTCTACACCCGTCTGGCTCCAAAAGCATTTAACACGGGTCACATATGGCACGATATGATTAACAACAAGGCAAGGGGAAGTAAGGAGTGGACAGTAAGCTGAGGCCAGGGGTCCCGTCAAGCTAGAAACGTGTGCTTTACAAGGTTGGGGGGGGGTCTTCATTTAGTAATCTCAACTACAAATGCCCGAATTTTCTGTAAAATAGGAAGAACTGACTCATTACAAACATACTGTTTTGCTTTTGAAAAGGATTTTGTCAGAGATATTTTTAAAGGATGTCTCCTCAAGTGCACGAGATTTGGTTTATAACAACTTCCCTCACACAGAGCCTGTAAGAAGCAGCCCCTAGGTAAAGAGTGGCCTGTCGTCGGTGCCCACCTGGGGAGCTGCTTTTCTTTTCCAGGCTTTCCTAAGCAAGTCAGGGAGCGGATATTACTCAGCTCTTTCCAGCTGTCCTGGCCCAAGGGAGGCGCCCTGGGAGAAGGGGGCACTGAAGATTGGAGCGTGGCCCCTCACAGAAGAGTGAGTGGTGAAGTGGCTAACCAAGAGGGAGTTCAAGGCCGGGTGGGCTTCCTCCAAAGAGCTGGGGCTGCACATATGTCTTTAACTCCTTATGTGCCTGTTCATCTCTCAGAGTCCTCTTTTATTTAAAAAAATCCATTTGTATGGTCTCTTTATATATTAGGGTATTAACCCAATATCTGACATTTGTCAATTATCTATCTTGTAAATATTTTTCTATTCTGCAATTTTAATTTTGCTAATACACATTTTAATTTTATGTCAGGCTCTGCTCTACTCTCTGGGATTAAATGGTGAGCCAAGAGTAACATAATCCCTGTACTCCAGCCTCAGGAGGGAAGAGGAAACGTAAGTCAATCAATCGCAGAAATAAAGGACAGTCACCACTGCCTGAAGTGCTGAAGGAGGGCACGCAGAGCCTCTAGAGACCAAGTAAGGGGCTGTCCCTGAGGAGCTGAAGGGCTCTGCAGGTGACAGTGGGCAGAGGTCCTTGCAAGAGAGTCGACAGAGGGTAGGGGGAAAGGTGGAAGATGCCTGAGATGAGGGGACGAGGTGTCAGGGCCAAGTCATGTGCCCTGGAGGGGACCACCTGGCGTTTCATGAGGAGACCTTTGAAAGGTGTTCAGTGGGCACCCACACGATCTTTCTTAGGTTTGAAGAAGTGTCCAGGTGGGTGAAAGTGGAGAGAGTGAGACAGAGAGAGGACCAGGAGGCACCAGAGAGGGGGAAGGAGGCCAAGGTGGGGAGGGAAGGGTTTAGCTGGGTAAGCAGCCCTGGAGGGCTGAGCAGCAGGGGCAGAGATTTGAGGGGAGGGGCTGAGCAGAAGGGCTTGGTCAAGGGCAAAAGGCAGACCCAACTTCCAGGGTGTGGCTCGCTATAGAGGGCGTGGCTTAGTGGGAGGGTGTGGCCAAACACGGAGTGCAAGGCTGAGCGTGTAGGATACTCCGAGTGTGGAGAGCCTGGCTAAGCATGGGTGGTACACACTTTACATGGGCAGCCTCAGTTCAGGAGGGACAATGTGGACCCCTAAAGTCTCCAGAGAGGGTGCTGTCCCTGGGTCTGCAGTGGTGACCCTCTTCTGGGGCCTACCTGCCCTTGCATTCAGGAGGCCCTCACTACCACGTGTGGAATCTGTTATTGTGTAGCCCTGGGCCCCCCACGGGAGCCTCTGAGAGGGCCAGCCAGAAGGATGACGATGTCCCCAGCAGGCCACACATCCCGCCTGTCCCCCCATGTTCTTTGTGACCGGAATTCCACTTGGAGACAGAAAAGAAAATAAAAGTGGGATTTTGTTTCTGTTTTTCAGTCAGCTTCCCTTGTGAGCACCTCCGCTGGTGATTCCAGCTCGAACCTCTTGGCTCCGGCCAGGGATCCCTGGCTGAATCACCATCAAGAGCGCACTCCAAACCAAAAGATGTGCGTTTCTGATTTCTGACAGCAACATTGTTCAATTTATGTCATCTTACGCCCTCCCGCTTCTTGCTTCTTCCTCTTCCCTCCCCTTTGCCTCTCCTCCTCTTTCTTTCTATGTCAGGGTGATTTGAAAAAATTCCCAGAATATGGCGAAAGGCATCTAACAAGGGGAGAGAGAATTAAGACAAATTAATTCCAGCAAAATAAGAGGAATTAGGCTTAATTTAAGCAGGTAACAGAAAAGAACCGAGCCAGTCTTTTCCCTTTCCCAGCAATGAGCCTGCATCAGCTCTTTTTTGCCAAAAGGAAGGGCAACATGGCTGCCTTAGTTTGGAGTGGCCCTCCTTCCCCATCCCCAGGTTCTTCTGCACTGGGATTATGGGTTGGCAAGTTGCTGACCGTGGTTGAATTTTATCATTAGTAAGGTTCAGTGCTAACCTCCTCCCCTTATTTCCTTCCCATTTAAAGTTTCAAGGATAATAAATTCTTTTGATTTAGCAATTATTGGAGTACAGAATTAGTCAAACGCAGGCTTTGAGAACAAAGTAGGTTGGGGACCGGGTGGGCTTTTGCCGAGATGCCACAAATACTCACAGGCTTGCTGCTGAAAGATTTGGGGAAAATGGTGCTTTGTTAAGTCTGAAATTGGATGGGTTTTAATTTAAGAGCATAGCTCCAACTTTCACCTCTCTCTCTGAGCAGAAAGATAGTTATGTTTGTGGGTGACACATTCCTAAAGTAAACTGTGCTAAACCACTGTGCTGAAATACATTAAATTGACTTGTCTGGGGCTGTGCTTTTCCGAGTACAACTTTGAGTTGGCTAGTAATAAAAATAAATAAGAATTATATATCATTTCATTCATTTTTTGTATTACACTTGCAAAATGCATAAGGGTATAACACAATGTGTTGCAATACAGTTTTAGAAAATACAATGATAAAATTAATCCTTGATACAGAATGATGGATGCGGGTGGATTAAAGCAGAAATCAGGAGCCGCAGGTGCTCTGAAGGTGTTTCCAGGCCAGGTGCTAGACTGAAGTTCAGATTCTTTCTCTGTGGGTTGGTGGAGGCCAGAACAGGCCTGTGGTGCCACCTGACTAGGAGAAGGCCCTCCGCTGCCCCGGGGCTGCCAGAGGAGCTGGACCTACCTGTGTATGGGTTGCCCTCCCTTGGACCCCACTGTGGAGAGAGATGGCCGGAGTGTCCCTGCACACCAGGCACTGGAGAAGAAGGGCAAGCCAAGCAGGACAAGTGTTTGCTTCATTTATGTCACAGCATGAGCTGGAATGGCTACAGTGAAGTGAAGACAAGGGGACCTGGCCCTGGGATCCTCAGGTTTTCCTAAAGTCCCTACCACAAACACACTGGCCATTCACCTGCCAGTCTCTGGGCTACTGGGGTGGAGAGCACCCAACTGTCCCTGGGAGTTACAAGGTAGGAGGACTTCCCTAGGGAATCCTGGTCTCCCAGTCTGGGTGGGCAGTGGGTGCAGGAAGATCCCCCCAGGCCAACCCTGTGATGTCTGGCTTTGGCATATTCCCCTAAAACCCTTCCTAGTACCTGTCACTCCCCAAAGCGTGTGTACACATGCCAGTGCTCACACCACGTGGACAAAGGCACAAATGAAGACACATGTGGGGGGACACATACATGTGGATGTATACCCTCACACATATAGAGGCATATGCGTGGATGCACACGTGTGTGTGTGCATGCACAGAGACACACACACACGGGAGATCCATCCCATCCCGTCCCAGGGTTCCTCCCAGGTGGGACATCCTTTCCTTCCCAGCTACAGCAACAAGGACCCCAGTGCAGTCCCCACCATCCCCTCTGGTCTGGACCCCGCCCCAGCCCCTGCACCTTCCCAGCATCTCCAGCTTCCCTGGCCCTCATGCATCCTCTCCAGAGTGGGCCCCTCTGCGGATTCCCATGGCCCTCACCTCACCTCCTCAGCTCCTGTGAAGACTGCCATGACCTCTGGCCTCCCGCACCCCATTTCTTACACACCCTCCTTGAAGCTGCGCAGTGGCCTCACTGGCCTCTCTATGGCTGCTTGAGGACCTGTGTCTGGAACCCTGTCACCTCCTCCTTAGTGGTGCCCGTGCTCCCCTCAGGACTCCGTCTGGAGGCTGCTCCTCCGCCCCTACAGCTGCCCTGTCAGCAACAGCTGCGGTTACCTGCCTTCCTTCACCTGGGTGAGTATTTGATTATGTCCGTCCCCCCTCCAACTATCAGCTCTGGGAGTCTGGAGCTTGGGGACCCTGGGAGCCCTTTCTGCAGCTCTCCCACTGTATGCACTGCAGAGACAGAGCCTGGCTGGGACAGGGGACGGGAGGAGGGCGGGGGAGAGCGCAGCATCTCAGGCTGGTGGCGGCCCTGGGAGAGGCCCCAGGACACAGGGCGTCAAGGAGGCCCTTTGCTTTCATTCTGCACATTAGTAGATTGTCACCTGCTTACCTCTGCACAGCCCAGGATGGCTGCCTGTGCTGCAGACAGAGCTGAGGTAGAGAGGGAAGCTGCCCCACATGCTGGCCTGGAGGTGCTGCCAGGAAACACCTTCTCAGTGACTTTGGTGGCCTCAGGATGGGGACAGGGCCTGGAGGCCTTCTCACCCTCTTCAGCCTAGAGACCTGTGCCTGACAGCACATTGAGCTTCCCAGGCCCCTCCTCCAGCAGCCCTCCCCAGACCAGGTCCTGCCTGCCTCACCTGCCGCGCTCTCAGGCCAGCCTTCAGGGCACCAGGATCCCAGTTTGGCAATCATGTGCTTTTTCTAAAAGCTTTTTTAAAATTGAAGTATAGTTAATTTACAATGTTGTGTTAGTTTCAGGTGTACAGTGAAGTTATTCAGTTTTATATATATATATATATATATATATATCCTTTTTTCATATTCTTTTCCATTATGGTTTGTCACAGGATGCTGAATATAGTTCCCTGTGTGTTATACAGTAGGACCTTGTTGTTTATCCATTCTATATATAATAGTTTGCATCTGCTAATCCCAAACTCCCAATCTTTCCTTCCCATGCACCCACCTCCCTCTTGGCAACCATGAGTCTGTTCTCTATGTCTGTGAGTCTGTTTCTGTTTCATAGATAGGTTCATTTGTGTCATATTTTAGATTCCATATATAAGGGATAGTATATGATGTTTGTCTTTCTCTTTCTGACTTACTTCACTTAGTATGATAATCTCTAGGTCCATCTGTGTTGCTGCAAATGGCATTATTTCATTCTTTTTTATGGCTGAGTAATATTCCATTGTGTGTGTGTGTGTGTGTGTGTGTGTGTGTGTGTGTGTGTGTGTGTGTGTGTATATATATATACCTCACATACTCTTTATCCATTCCATTCCTGTTTCCATGTCTTGGCTATTGTAAATAGTGCTGCTATGAAAATTGCGGTGCATGTATGTTATTGAATGAATTATGGTTTTCTCCAGATATATGCCCAGGAGTGGGATTGCAGGATCACATGGTAACTCTATTTTTAATTTTTTGAGGAACCCCTATACTGTTTTCCACAGTGGGTGCACCAATTTACATTGCCACCAACAAGAGGGTTCCTTCTTCTCCACACCCTCTCCAGCAGTTATTAGCAATCGTGTTTATTTGACAGGACTGTGGGCTTTTCAAGAGCATAGCCTCCACTGATTTGGTCAGCTCACCACTGGGCCTGGCTTACCATACACACTCATTAAAGACCACTGATTCAACTAACGAATATGAGAAAGGTGTGCATGTAGGTGTAATTGTGATCATGCATACAAGCCTGTGAGTGAGTATGTGAGCACGTGTGCACATTTGTGTGCAGGTGTGAGTCTGGGTATGTGGGTATAGTAAGTATGTGTGCACATGGGAACGTGTGCATGCGTGTGTGTGGGTACAGTATGTGTATACACATGTGAGGGTGCATGTGTGTGTGCATCTGTGTGGCAGTATTATGCAAGGAATGTGTCCCCCCCAAATTCCTACACTGAAGCCCTAACCCACAATGTGAGTGCATTAGAAGGTAGGCTTTTGGGAAGTTATTATGTTTGGATGAGGTCATGAGGGTGGAGTCCCATGCAGTGCCCTTACAAGAAGAGGAGGGGACATGGGACCTTCCTGCCTCTGTTATGCAAGGACATGGCAGGCCAGGAAGCGGGTCCTTACCAGGAACTGAATCAGCCAGCACCTTGGTCTCAGCCTTCCTGGCCTCCAGACCTGTGAGAAATAAATGTCTGCTGTTTCATCTCTGCAGTGTGTGATATTCTGTTACAGCCGCCTGAGCTGACTCAGAAGGTGGCTACAGTACGTATGTGCATATGTGTGTGTGTGTGTGTGTGTGTGTGTGTGTGTGCGTGCGCAGCTGTGTGAGTGCTGTGCATGAGTGTGCATGCTGAGACTGTTCCCAGGGCCTGGGGGTGTTCCCTCAGTGCTCTGAATACAGGTCCCTCCTCTGTGGAACTCACAGGGGTCTCTGAACACAACCCTGAGCACATTCCCAGGGTGTGGCCAGTGAGGCCCCAGGGTTTTCCATCCTCAGTTCTCCAACAAAAGCTGTCCATCCTGGCTTGTCGCTGGTTTCTCGTCAACACATTCCTATAAAGCCCCTTTCTGTGTCACTCAAAGGGCTGGTCCTGGTGGGCACAGGCTGTAGTGTCCATGGCTGGGGCCCAGGTATGTGGGGAGCTGTGGGGCCCACCAGAGTTTTTACTGGGGTAGTTGGGGAGACAACTATTCTTCCACTCAACAGTCATTGCTGCGCTGGACTGGGTCCTGAGGTGGAGGGAGGACAAGCCTTCCCAGCCTGCCCTCAGCATCCCTGAAGGACAGGTGCTGGGGCCTCCCGGGAGGCAGGAGAGGCTGTTCTGAGTTCAGTCTAGAACCTGGAGGCAGACACCCTGATCAGCTCTGAGAACTAAGTTGGCCCCAAGTATGTGCAGAGTGTGCCCTCGGGCAGCCAGAAGATGCCAGTGCATCAATGGCACGGTGTCTGGCAGCAGGCTGCCACCTGTGGAAGAGGTGGTGCTGCCTTGTGGATGGGGTGGAGCAGGAGAGGAGGAGCCCGCATGCCCAGAGTAGCGATGGCAGCTGAGGGTGGTGGAGGGCTACCGAAACAGGCTCCAGGTGCACCCAGAAACCCGCTGGGCACGGTGACAGGGACATGGCAGGAGCGGGGAGTCCTGCATTCTCAGGAAGAGTGCACATGTGGCTACCAGACACACCCTTCCCCAAACCTGGGGAAATTAGGCTTCCAGGGGTAGGTGAGGCCCATCCTTTTGTTTTTAAGGAGCTCATGATTCTTATACCATGGAGGGTGGGGGCAGGGGAAATGGTGACAAGATCCATTAACATCCGTCTCCATACAAGGTAGAATCCGCTATGTGCCACAAGAAGGGCACAGATAGGGTGCTGTGGGGATTGAGGGAGGGAGGGATTGTGAAATTTATCCTCCTGGTGTGTGTCAGGTGCTGTGCAGGTTCCCCGACCTCTGTCACCTACATCCTTGATTTGTACAGGGATGAACTTCGGTAATGACCCCCGACCAGCATGTTTGTTTGAGCAGCCATGCCTCCTGTTGTGCAGAGTGAAGCCTCAATCACTTGGTGGTCTGGGAGTCCTCCTCCGGGACGGGCAGGATCCTGGTCATCTGTTGCCTTGGCTGTCACAGGACCCATCCTGGAAGGCCACATCTTTCTTGGAAGTGCCGCCACCAGCCCAGACAGATCAGACCCCAGCCCTGCAATGCAACTTATTCAGGGATCACCATAGTGGCTCTGAGAGTCAACTGGAGCCAGATGTGCCAAAGGTCATGGGCAGGTTGTAGGACTGGGCCTGGAGGTGAGGACCACGAGGCCACGTCCCTACCCTCCAGAAGTCATCGGCTGAGCTCCGTGTGCCCGCAAGGACACTTTATTTAAGGCCAAGCAGACGCTCGGGGAAACCACACTGTCACGACTCAATCTCTGAGAATGCCATAGCAATTTAAAAAAAGTATATGTACACTTTTTGCCACATCTTAGATGTCCTTCCGCCTACAGAAGCCGTCAAATAAAAATTAATTTTGCTTTAAAAAAAACCATGCTGCATATTTTTGACACTGGATGTCTGTTCATTTGCATGGGACACGTTCTTCCATAATGAATCATCGTAACGCTTAAATTAAACACAGTAAAAGAATGGTTAATGCCATAACACGCTGACAATTTAACCTGGCCAATATTTTTATTGCCTTGTACAATAAACCTAACAGAGCACAACTTGCTTTTGACTGGTGGAAAATCGGTTATGAACCGCCAGGGAGCGGCCAATTTTTCAAAAGCAGCCATTCAGTCATACTATAGTCACTAAGACTTTTTTTTTTCCCATACACTATTGCTGTTATAATCTTTTGAGGATATTTTATCACAGCAATAACCTCCTCAAACTCAGTCTTTACTGCCGTTAATGACTGGACAGCTGGAGCTATAACTGGCCTTGGCTTTGCCCCCAGCTATTAGCTAACAACCAGTTGTTATCTGCAGGTAACAACCGATTTCTCGTGGAATTTTCTTGATGAAGTGCCTCACTGGATCAAAGTCATTTTTCCCCTTTCTGACCAGCTTCACGCATCTCGGTGGGCAACTCGAGAGGTGGGAAGCTGGCGACTCTCTAAGCAAGAACCACGGGGTCTGGAGGGCAACTTATTGCCACACCCCCTGTGCGTGAAGGGAGGGCAGGGCTGGCATAGGCCACATCCTGGGCTTGCGAAGGGCCATCTTGACAGGGTGTGGGGTACAGCAGGAAGAAACTCCTCTGCTGAACTAGCTGGACAGAGCGTAGGGCTGACCACCTGGGAGACTCTGAGGACATACCAGGCAGAGCCAGGCCGAGAGCCATCCCTGGGAATTTGGAGTGGAGGCAGAAATGGGGCTAATTCCAGGTGCGAAAGAAGTCTATGGGATTGACGAGCACCTTGTGTTTGATAAATCTCCGCGTCTGGATTTATGCATCCTTGTTTCGTGTGTGTTTCACTTTTGATCACCCTTGTAAAATTTGAGCTTTTTTTTTTTTTTTAATTTGAACTTTTTAAACTAGTGGTTTAAAGTTACGAAATGTTCATCTGTTTTACAGTGAACATAGTTTTAAGGAAAAGATTAGCAAATTTGGACCTTGGCACCAAAGCTAAATTGTTAAAACAAAGGATTATTGTTGTAATTAAATATCACAGGTTCACCTGAGTAAAATTCGGGGCGGGAATGTTGATATAGAATGACCAGCTGAGGAGAGGTGGACTTCCAAAGGTATGGGCTGCGCTCAGTGCCTGCGAGTCCTCCTGGCTTCTGGAGAGGGGAACCGGCTCCCTCTTCATGTATAATTGGGTTTTAATATTCCCAGTACTCAGCATCAGGAGAAGTGGATGGGGTGCTGCGGCATTAGAGTAATGAGGAAACACTACAAAGTGATCACCTGTTTGTGGCAGCAGTTTGAAATTCTGCACATTTATCAGTGTTTACTGTATGAGGCTAAGATTCGATTCCTGAAATCACAGTGCTGATTACAGTAACTTTACATATGCATCTTTACCAAGCAGGGCAAAACAAAAAATTAATGTTTTTAAAAGTGAAATAAGATTTTTCCAGCCTGGAGAGAAGACCAATTAAAATTCCTTCAAATTCTTAAATGAGTTTTAATTTGAGAGAGTGGAATTCTTTCAAGAATATGAGTTTTGCTAAATATTTAAAATCATTATATATCATGCTTATCTGAAGCCCAACTTGTTTAGAAATTAAATAACAAATTAAAAATGAGCACAGTATTCATTTTTTGAATTATCTGATGGGTGACTCCTCCCGCCGGGCAAGGTGGAGTTTCTGGAAATGTGGAGGGTCACTGTGGGTAGGTTGAAAGGTAAACTAGGCTTCCTACAAATTCCCAGATTCAAACACTGCCACTGGACTAAAGCAATTCTGTGATTTTAAATCATTTTGAATTTCATAAGCCCAACTCTTTAACCTTTTGTAAATGACAAAAAGTGCAACACATTCTTAACATTTCTGATCATTCTATACTATGTTGGCTCATAACGCTCATCTTTTCCAAATTTAAGCACTTAAAAAATGTGAAGTGCTCCAATAAATTTAAATTGGCATATGCTAATGCATATCAATGGGAAATGATTCAAACATTAGAGGCTGGAAGTGGTGAGTGAGGGCAAGCAAACCAGAGCATCCATTGTCCTGGGATTGATTTTTAATGACTTTCTATTGATTCGGTGCCTTTTAAACCTGATGGTCTAAGGTTGGTCTTGCATATCTATCACATGTATCCTTGGCCAACTCATGCTTCACAGTGAATGTTGGTTGCTTTCCCCCTCTTGCCAAAGATACTCTCCTGAAGAGATGTAAGTCCTGGCTTGCATTGGGCCTTCCAGGGACAGGATCTGAATAGCTACCTGCTAGAAGGGCAGCATATTGTTCAAGATTCTAGTGGTTGCCAGTGACAGTAACAAATTCAAGCCAAAAAGGGATTTACTAGCTCTCATAACTGAAAAGTCCAAGAGTAGATCAGGAGTGGCTGGATCCAGGGGCCTCTCCTCTTGCTTTCCTCCCTCCCTTGTTCTCACTCTTGTTGCAGCTCTCCCCTATCTCTCTCTCTCTCTCATCTCTCTCTCTCTCTCTCATTCTCCTTCACTCTCTTCCACTCCACCTCTCCCTCCATCTCTGCTTTTCATTTGTGATGTCTTCAGGCAAGGCTCTCTGCACATATAGCCTCTGACAGTTCCAGGAGCACATCTCACACTTCCAGGTCCATCAGAAAGAGACTCTCTTAGCAACATTCCAAAGGAGGCCTTGAATTGAGTCTCATTGATCAAGGTGGTTCATGGGCCCATTTCTGAGCCAGTACCTATGGTCAGGAGGATTCGGTGTTCTGACTGGTCTGATCTGGACCAAACCCACTCTTGCAAGCAAGAGTAGAATAAAATCCCAAACACTTGAATTGCGAGTGGGCAAGAGGTAAACATGAGTCCTGTTACGAGGCCTGGAGGTCCTGCCTGTCCTCCAAATGTTTTTGCCTCTCTCTCTTATGGGCAGTTGTAGGTTACATTTACTTGCTTCCTTGAAATCAGACAGCCATGTGATTTGCCTTAGCTAGTAAAATAGGAGAGGAAGCAGCTCACATTACTTCAGGGTGGAAACTTTAGGAGTTCTAGGCAGTGCATGCGCCTGCAGCCTGGGACCCAGAGTGCAAAGATGTGGAGCAGAGCCTTCAGCCAGTGTCCTAGTCAGCTTGGGTTGCTGTAACAAGGATACCATAGACTGAGTGACTTAAATAACACACATTCATTTCTCACAGTTTTGGAGGCTAAGTACAAGATCAGGGTGCCTCCATGGACAAGTTCTGGTAAGAGTCCCCTTCTTGCCTTCTTTACATGGCATAGAAAGAGAGAGTTAGTTCTCTTCATCCCTTTACATGGGAACGAATCCTATAATGGGGTTCCATGTGCATGACCTCATTCAAACCCAACTACCTCTCAAATACTATCAGAGTTGGGATTAAGGCATCAACATATGAATTTTGAAAGAACACAAACATTCAGCCCATGGCAGTCAGCCAACCCATGATAGACATAGAAAGGGACATAAATATTGGTTATAAGAAACCATAGGGCTTCCCTGGTGGCGCAGTGGTTGAGAGTCCGCCTGCCGATGCAGGGGACACGGGTTCGTGCCCCAGTCCGGGAAGATCCCACAAAAAAAAAAAAAAAAAAAGAAACCATAAATATTTGGGGGCTGTTTGTTGATGCAGCATAACCTAGGCTATCCTGAGTGATGTGGAAATCAGTAACAGAAATGAGGTCCTACTAAAACCCAAACCTGAGACATGTGGCCTTGATTTGCAGCGAGGAAATGATTATCAGAGGCTGGAAAGATGGTGAATGACGTGATTATATGGTAAAATGTTTGGAAAACTATCACTTGAAGTAATTTAGGAGATAGGATATAAACTTACAGCTCTTGGGGAGAGTTTGGAGGACAGAATGTTCATGGTGTGTATTAATTACTAAAGGCTGAGTTTAGCAAGGTAGTACCAGAAAAAAATTAATTTAAAAATAATTGTCTTGTTTGCAAGCAGGAATGGAAGGGAATACATCAGAGACTTGCAGGGTTGGAAGATACAACTCCTTCTCAACCCCTAACAGTAAAAAATAAAATTGAGAAATATTTCAATGACAAAGCCTTATTAAAACTCATCTTCAAAGAAATATAAAATCACGAGTATAGTTGTCACACCATCACTAAAACATCTGAATAGATTAAAATGTTTTGGAGTAAAAATTTCTCAGTTGAGGGTGTTCAGGTAGACAAAATTTGAGGGAAAAGAAAATTAATATAAGACCTTCTCCCCAAAGCTTGTTAGGTTCAAGGTATTATAAAACATAAGGACAGATAGAGATAGCTGGAGAAAGTATCCCTCCCTCCCTTATATTAAGAGATGAACAATCCATAAGTTCAATCCTCTCTTGAGCCCATCAGAGAGCTGAGGATGAATAACCCAAAATCTGGAGAGAGACAGGAGCTATAAGGGAGAGGAGGGCTATGACATTTGCTCATCTAGGGCAGAAGGCACCAGATATGGGCAAGAAGAATTCATCTAGAGTAGTAGACAAATTGGTGGAGGCTGAATGTAGGCTGGTGGGACAATGTGACATCTGTGGAGGCCACAGATACAGGAGCATGTGTGTACCTTCTTGCCAGATTTTTCTCCACAAATTCCACCAGACACTCACTGGGAAGACTGGGGAGAATCTAGGGGAACAAAACTCCATCTGTTCTGTTCGATCTCTCGTTTGGAATAAAAACCTTAATTTGCAGGAGGAAGGCCATCAAAAACTGATGCACTTAGAGCACTGAAGAAAATCCATTGCACCTGGGATAAAAGAAAAGGATAAAGCCATTGAGCCCTGGAGAAGGAACAGGAAAAGGTACTGGAGCCAGAACCAGAGCTAACTGTTCTAGCTCTAACTAGAGAAATTTGAAGCCTCTGGTGCACTAAGAGTAACCATAGCAATAACAAACCACAAACTGGGCCTAATTCCTAACAAGATTAGCATAAACCACACATTAAAGGCCTAACAAAAGGAAAGATATGCCCACTTCCAAGCACAAAAACTATTTACCTCAGAATGTACTGTCCTACACAAGATGTCCAGTTTTCAACAAAAATTATGAGGCATGTGAAAATCCAAGAAAAATCAACATGCCTCCAAGAGACAAATCAATCAACAGAACCATACACAGATGTTGAAATCACCTGGCTGATGATTTAAAATTATGATGATTAATATGTTAAAGGCACTGAAGGAAAAGATGTACAGCATGCAAGGTGAGATGAAAATAGAGCATCCAAGAATTGTGGGACAATATTAAATGGTATAACATATCCATTATTGGAATCCCAGAAGAAGATAGGAAGAATAGGGCAGAAAAAATATTTGAAGAAATAATAGCCAAAATTTTTCTGAAATTAATGACAGATACCAAACTACAGATCCAAGAGACTCAGCAAACACAGAGCAAGATAAATAACACCTACTCTGAAGAAACAAAATCAAAACAAAACAAACATGTAGACATGTTCTGTAGACAGAGAACAAAAGACAAAGAGAAAATCCTGAAGGCAATCAGAGAGGGAAAAACATATTACACACAGAGGAACAAATATACTTGTCAGAAACCATGCAAGCCAGAAGACAATGAAGTGACATCATCTTTAAAGTGCTTAAAGAAAAACAAAACTGCATATAAAAAATAGTACATAGGATGAGAAAGAGGAACTGGAGATACATTGTTGTAAACTCTTTACACTACTTGGAAGTAGACTGTGATTAAATAAAGATGTAAAGATGTATATTGTAAACCCTGTAGCAACCATTAGTAAAGTAATTAGAGAGTCATCATAGGTAATCAGTCAATAGTAGAGATAAAGTGGAATCATAAAAATATTCAATTCATTCAAATGATGGGAGACAAAGAGAAATAAGAAACAAAAAAAGATTAAATGAATAGAAAAAAAACAGTAAAATAGTACTGATATATTCTTATTCAAACACGTTACTAATCACACTAAACCTTTATGTCTAAATGCATCAATCAAAAGACAGAGACTTACAGGTGGATAAAAACCAAATATGTTCTCTACAATATACTATGTGCAAGAAACTCACAATATGCTATGTACAATATACCTATATAAGAAACAATACAAAGCTAGTTAAAAGTAAAATGATTTAAAAATATATATCATGAAACCACTGATTTCATTTCTCTTGAGCATATACCTAGGAGTAGAATTCCTAGGTCATGTGGTAACTTGATGTTTAACCATTTGAGGAACTGCCAGATTGTTTTCCAAAGTGACTGTACCAGTTTATAGTCCCACCAGTAGTGTATGAGGATTCTGATTTCTCCACATCCTCATCAACACTTTTTCTTTTTTCCCCCAGTTTTACTGAAATATAATTGACATAAAGCACGGTATAAAGTTTGAGGTGTACAGCATAATGATTTGACTACACATATTGTGAAATGATTACCACAGTAAATTTAGTTAACATCCACCATTTCATATACATACAAATAAAAGAGAGAAAAAGAAAAAAAATTCTTGTGATGAGAATTCATAACTCATAACTTTCATATATACTATTCAGAAGTGTTAACAACAGTCATCACATTGTACATTACATCCCTAGTACTTATTTATCTTATAACTGGAAGTGTGTACCTTTGGACTATTTTCATCCAATTCCCCCTTCCCCCCAACACTCCCACCTTTGGTAACAAATCTCTCTATGAGTTTGGTGTTTTCTTTTTTCTTTACTTTTTTTTCAAGATTCCACATATGAGTGAGATCATATAGCATTGATATTTGTCTTTTGTTAACTTAGTTCACTTAGCATAATGTCTTCAAGGTCCATCCATGTTATTGCAAATGCAGGATTTCCTTCATTTTTAGGGAGAGAGATAGATGGTAGATAGATAGATAGATTTTCTATTTATTACAACTTTTTTATCCATTCATCTATAGATGAACATTTAGGTTGTTTTCATATCTTGGCTACTGTAAATAATGCTGCTGTGAACCTGGGGGTGCAGCTATCTCTTTGACATAGTGTTTTTCTTTCCTTCAGATATATTCCCTGAACTGAAATTGTTGGATCATATGGTAGTTCCATTTTTAATTTTTTGAGACAACTCCATACTGTTTTCCACAGTGGCTGTACCAACATTTGTTCTTATTTGATTTTTTGATCATCCTAGCAGGTGTGAACTTGTATTTCTTTGTGGTTTTGATTTGCATTTCCCTGATGTTGAGCATCTTTTCATGTGCTTATTGGCCATTTGTATATATTCTTTGGAGAAATGTCTATTCATATTCTTTGCCCATTTTAAAATTTGATTGTCTTTTTTACTATTATATTGTAAGAGTTTTTTATAAATGTTAGATAAGTATTCCTTATCAAATATATGGTTTGCAAATATTTTTTCCCACTCCATGGGTTGTCTTTTAACCTTCTTAATATTATGCTTTGAGGCACAAAAGATTTAATTTTTAGGAAGTCCATTTTAATGATTATCTCTTTTATTGCTTGTGTTTTTGGTGTCATATCTAAGAATCCATTGCCAGATTCAAGGTCGTGGAGATTTACTCCTCTGTTTTCTTATGAGTTTTATCTCTTAAATTTAGGTCTTTGATTCATTTCAAGTTAATCTTTGTATTTGATATGAGGTAAGGGTCCAATTTCATTCCTTTGTATGTGAATAACCAGTTATCCTAGCACCATTTGTTGGAAAGACTATTCTTTCCAGACTGAATGGTCTTGGCACCTATGTCAAAAATGAATTGACTATAGAAACATGGGTTTATTTCTAGACTCTCAGTTCCATTCCACTGATCTATATGTCTATCCTTATGCCACAATGTCTTGACTACATTTGCTTTGTAGTAAATTTTGAAATTGAGAATTGTGAGTCCTCCAACTTTGTTCTTTTTTAAGATTGATTTGGCTATTCTAGGTCCTTTGCTATTCCGTATAAAATTTAGGAATCATTTTGTCAATTTCTATGAAGAAGCCCACTGATGTTTTAATAAGGATCTTGTTGAATCTATAAATCAGTTTAAGGGGCATTTTCATCTTAATATTTAGTCTTTCAGTTCTTCAAAATGGGATGTTTCCCATTTATTTGTATCTTTTAAAAAATTCCTTTCAACAATGCTTTGTAGTTTTCAGAATATAAGTTTTGCAATTCTTTGGTTAAATTTATTCCTAAGCATTTTATTCTTTTTGATGACACTATAAAATGGTTTGCTTAATTTCTCTTTGTGATTGTTCATTGCAAGTATTTAGAAATGCAATTAATTTTTGTATATTGATATTGTATTCTGCAAACTTGCTGAACTGTTTATTAGTTCTAATAGTACTTTAGCGGATTTCTTAGAATTTTCTATATACAAAATCATCCTCTGTAACTAGAGATAGTTTTACTTCTTACTTTACAACATGGATGTCTTTTATTTCTTTTTCTTGACTAATTGCCTTAGATAGAACTTCTAATGCAAGAATAAACAAAAGTGGTGAGAGTGACTATCCACCCATGGTTTGTCCCTGATTCTAGGTGGAAAGTATCAGCTTTTCACCATTGTGTATGATGTTAACTGTGGGCTTTATATAGCTGTCCTTTATCAGGTTGAGGAAGTTCCCTTCTATTTCTAGTTTGCTGAGTTTTTTTTCATGCAGTGTGTTAGATTTTGTCAAATTTGTTTTCTGTGTCAAGTGAGATGATCACGTGGATTTCTCTTTTTAGTCTAGTGATATAGGGTATTACATAACTTGATGTTAGGATGTAAAACTAACCTTGTATTCCAGGGATAGATCACACTTGGTCGTTGTGTATATTTCTTTTTATATGTTGTTGAATTTGGTTTGCTAGTATTTTGTTGAGGATTTTTGCATCCATACTTATAAGAGATCAGTAGCTTTCTTTCCTTATCATGTCTTTGTCTTGTTTTGATATCAAGATAATGCTGGTCTTATTAAATGGGTTTGAAAGTGTTCTTTCCTATTCTATTTTTGGGAAGAATTTGTGATAAACTCTTCCAAGTGAAGAGGTAATACTTGAATAACAGGTATTAATTCTTCTTTAAATGTTTGGTAAAGTTCAGCAGTGAAAACATCTGGGTCTGAGCTTTTCTTTGTGAGTAGTTTTTAAACTACCCCTTCAATCTCTATTTACTGCAAGTCTATTCAAATTGTCTATTTATTTATTTATTTATTTATTTTGCGGTACGCAGGCCTCTCACTGTGTGGCCTCTCCCGTTGCAGAGCACAGGCTCTGGATGCTCAGGCTCAGCGGCCATGGCCCATGGGCCTAGCCGCTCCACAGAATGTGGGATCTTCCCGGACCAGAGCACGAGCCCGTGTCGCCTGCATTGGCAGGCAGACTCTCAACCACTGCGCCACCAGGGAAGCCCCTCTATGTATTCTTGAATCAATTTTTGTAGATTGTGTCTTCATAGGAATTGTCCATTTCATCTAAATTATCTACTTTATTGACATACAATTATTCATATTTCTTAATTATTTTTATTTCTGAAAGGTTGGTAGTAATGCCCCTCTTTCATTTCTGATTCTAATAATTGGAGTCTTCTACCTTTTAAAATTATCAATATAGCTAAAGATTTGTTAATTTTGTTGATCTTTCCAAAAAACTGGGTTTCAGTGTCAGTGATTTTCTCTATTGTTTTTCTATTCTCTATTTCAGTGATTTCCACTCTAAATTTTATTGTTTCCTGCCTCTTTTTAAGGTTTAGTTTGCCCCCCAATCCCAGTGTTTTAAGGTAGAAGATAAGGTTATTGATTTGAGATCTTTTTTCTTTGTAGGATAGAAATATAAATAAATATAAATTTCCCTCTAAGAACTGCTTTAATTGAATCCCATAAGTTTGGGTATGTTGTATCTTCATTTTCCTTCATCTCAAAGTATTTTATAATTTATCTTTTGTTTTCTTTTTTGACTCACAGCTTACATGGGAGTGTATTGTTTAATTTCCACATATTTGCGAGTTTCCCAGATATTTTTTGGTTACTGATTTATAATTTTATTCCACATGATTAGAGAACATACTATGTCTTACTTAATCCTTTCAAATTTATTAAGGTTTTTTTTAATGGCCTGGCATATGACCTACCCTGGATAATGTTCTATGTGCATTTGAGAAGAACATATATTCTCGAGTTGTTGGATAGAATGTTCTATAGATGCCTGTTAGGTCTAGTTGGTTTATAGTGTTATTCAAGTATTCAGTTTTCCTTTGAACTGCCTAGTTGTTCTAGCCATTACTGAAGGTGGGTATTGAAGTTTCCAACTATTATTTTTCAATTGTCAATTGTATTACTCTATCTCTGTCAATTTTTGCTTCACATATTTTGGTGCTCTGTTATTAGCTGCATATATGTTTATAACTGTTATATCTTCCTGATGGATTCATTCTTTTATCATAAAATATTCTTCTTTATCTCTAGTAACATGTGTAAAGATCTATTTGTCTGATACTAATATATCATAATTCCAGCTTCCTTGCAGTTGCTGTATGCATGCTGTATCTTTTTTCCCATCCTTTTCCTTAGAATCTGTTTTTATCTTTGAATCTAAAATGTGTCTAAGTAGACAGTATATAGCTGGATTATGTTTCTTTTTCCAACCTGGAAATCTCTAACTTTTGATTGGCTTGTTTAGTCTATACAGATTTAATGTTGATGTTATTATTTATATAGTTGGATGTACAACTGTTTTCTATGCATCTTCTGCATATTTTGTTCTTCTGTTCCCCCTTTTACTTCTTTCTTTTGCATTTAAATGCAAATATTTTTAATGTAGAATTTTAAATTCTTTGATGAGTTTTTTGTATTATTTTTTACTATGTTTCCTTGAGTTATTTCCTTAGTGGCTTACCTTATACATCTTAACTTATCAGAATCAGTTTCAGATTTATACTAACTTAATTTCAGTGAGATTTAGAAACATTACTACTATATAGTTCTATTTATTTCCTCCATTTTTTGTGGTGTTATTGTTATATATATCTATAAATATTACATGCCCAACAATAATACACAGTTACAATTATTATTTATATAATTTTATGTTTTTTAAAATAGTTGAGAGAAAAGAGGAGAACAAGTACATATTTACAACTTTTGTTATACTAACCTTCTTATTTATCATTTTTATTCTCCCTATTTGTTGAAGTTGAGTTACCACCTGGAGTCATTTCCTTGGCCCAGCACATTTTTACACTCATTCATCTCCTTTGTATAAATATATTACCTTTCTGTATGCTATAGGCTCAACAATATATTATGTGCATATTGTTTTATACAGTTATTTTTTAAATCGCTTAAGAGAAGATAAAAGTATGCGCTTATACTGTCTTTTATATTATTGCCTTTACTAGAACTCTTTGTTTTTTTTTTTCTTGTGGATTACTGTCTAAGGTCACCTGCTTTCAGCCTAAAGAACTTCCACTAGTATTTGTTGTAAAGTGGGTCTACTACCAGAAAATTCTTTTAGTTTTTATTTATCTGGGAATGTCTTTATTTTACCTTCATTTTTGAAAGATAACATTGCTAGATATAGGATTCTTGGTTGACAGTTTTTTTCTTTGAGCATTTTGAGTATTATATCACACTGCCTTCTGGTCTCGATTGTTTCTGTTGTGAGGTCAGCTTTTAATCTTATTGGGGTTTCCTTGAAAGTGATGAGTCATTTTTCTCTTGCTGCTTTCAAGATTTTCTTCTTGTATTTGGCTTTCAGCATTTTAACCATGATGTGTCTGTGTGTCAGTATTTGTGTTTAACCTATTTGGAGTCATTGAACCTTCTGAATACATAAATTAATTTTCATAAATTTGAAAATTTTTCAGTATAATTTCTTTGAATATTTTTCTACTCCTTTCTTGTCCTCTTCTTATGGTAGTCCTCTTATGTGTATTTTGTGTGCTTAGTGGTGTCCCACATTTCTCTGAGATTCTGTTTATTCTTTTTCCTCTCTGTTCTTTAGATTTTATAATCGTCATTGAAATATCTTAAATTTTGTTAATTCTTTTTTTCTGCCAGTTCAAATCTACTGATGAGCCCCTCTAGTAAAATTTTTCATCTCATTTATTGTACTTTTCAACTCCAGAATTCTCATTTGGTTCTTTTTATATAATTTCTATTTCTTTATTGATAGTCTCAGCTTGATGTGACATTGTCATCATACCTTCTTTTACTTTGTTAAGTCATGGTTTCCTTTAGTTTGATGAATATATTTATAATAGCTACTCTGAAGTCTTTTTCTGATAAATTAGACATCTTGTTGCTCTCACAGGCAGTTTCTGTTGCTTGCTTTTTGTCCCAGTGTATGAGTGATACTTTTCTATTTTATTAAATATTGTAGTTTTTTTGTAAACTGGACATTTTAGATATTATATTGTAGTAACTCTGGGTACTGATCTCTCACCCTTCTGGGGGTGTTATTGTTATTTTATTGTTTATTTGTTTAGTGACTGGCTGGGTTATTTGGTGACATCTATTCCTTCTCACCACCTACAGTCTCAAGCTTCTGATGCTGCTCATTAAGGGATACAGCCTTGAATATGACTATGGTCACACTGACAATGGCTTTGGCAGGGCTCACTCTGTCTGTTTTCCTGATCACATCAGCTTTTAATCTCCACTACTTGCCAGCTGAATTCTCCGTTATTAAAAAAAAGAAAATTCCCTTTAGCATAAATTACCCCACAGGGTGATCCAATCATGTTTGAGCAAATTTGGTGAATGTTTGAGATTTGTTCTGACACTAGGGAGTTTCTCCCAGCTGTCTCTTTCCCTGATTCTCTCTGGAAAGGAGAGGAAGACCTGGGTTCTTGGCTGCACCAGCCTGGAGTTGTGTTTCCATCTTGCTGAGCTGAAAGGGAGAAGGGAGGGAGAGTCTTGTTCAAATACCACAGACTCTTGCTGTTCTTACTGGGTTTTAGTAGATTTTCATGAGTAAATGTTTCTTCATTTGCGATATACCCTATGGATCATTTCCAGAGAATTAAAATGCTTGGTTTTGTTTTTTATAATTTTTACCAGTTTCATGGGGGAGCAAGCCACATGCTATCATGACAAAAGTAAATCTCAAATAAGGGTACCTTCTTAACCTCATCTAAAAAATTCCTATGGCTAATATCATACTGAATGCTTCCTCCCTAAGATTAGGAACAAGGCAAGGATGTCATTTCTCACTACTCCTATGCAACCTCATAATAGAAGCCCTATCCAGTGCAATAAGACATGAAAAATGTATAAAAAACATACAGATTAAAGAGGGAGAAAAAATTCTACTTGTATAATGCAATTATCTATGTAGAAAACCTCAGAGAATTTACAAATAAGCTTATAGCACAAATAAGTGGTTTTAGCAAGGTTGCAGGATACAAGGTCAATATGCAAAAAGCAATTGTATTTATATATATTAGCAATGTAGAATTGGAATTCAAAATTTACAAAACAGTACATTTACCATAGTACAAAAAATGAAATACTTAGGTATAAATCAAACAAAATCTGTATAGGATCTCTATGCTAATAATTATAAGGCACTAAGGAAATCAACAATGACCTAAATAAATGGAAAATATCCATGATCTTTGATTGGAAGGTTCAATGTTGTTAAGATGTTAATTCTCCCCAAATTGACCTAGAGATTAACTATAATCCTATTCAAAATTCCAGCAGGCTTTTTTGTAGATATTGACAAGCTGCTTCTAAAATTTATATAGAGGGCTTCCCTGGTGGTGCAGTGGTTGAGAGTCCACCTGCCAATGCAGAGGACACGGGTTCGTGCCCTGGTCCAGGAAGATCCCACATGCCACAGAGCGGCTGGGCCCGTGGGCCATGGCCACTGAGCCTGCACGTCTGGAGCCTGTGTTCTGCAATTGGAGAGGCCACAACAGTGAGAGGTCCACGTACTGCAAAAAAAATAATAATAATAAAATAAAATTTATATAGAAAGTCAAAGGAATTAGAAAAGCCAAAATAATTTGGAAAAGAACAAAGTTGGAACTCATACTACCTGAGTTGTTTTTTTTTTTTTTTTGTGGTACTTGGGCTTCTCACTGTTGTGGCCTCTCCCATTGCGGAGCACAGGCTCTGGACGCACAGGCTTAGTGGCCATGGCTCACGGGCCCAGCTGCTCCGAGGCATGTGGGATCCTCCTGGACCAGGGCACGAACCCGTGTCCCCTGCATCGGCAGGCGGACTCTCAACCACTGCACCACCAGGGAAGCCCCATACTACCTGATTTTGAGACTTAATATAATGCTACCATAATCAAAACAACATGGTATTGGTAAAATAATAGTTGCATGGATCAGTAGGATAGAGTAGAGAGTCCAGAAATAGATTTACAAAAATGGCTTTGACAAAGTCACAAAGAAAATCCAATGGACAAAGGATAATCTTTTAGGAAATGTAAAATGTGAAACCATAAAACTCTTATAGGAAAACATAGGAGGATGTATTTGCAATCTTGAAATAGGCAAAGAGTTTAGATATGACACTGAAAGTATAATCCATAAAAGAAAAAGAAAAGATAAATTGGACTTTATCAAATTAAAAACTGTTGCTCTGGAAAAGATACCTTTAAGAGAATGAAAACAGAAAACAAAGGCTGGGAGAAGTATCTAAAAATCACATTTGTGATAAAGGGTCATATCCAGCATATATAAATAACTTTTAAATTTCAACTGTAAGACAATAAATAATCCAATTTTTTAAATGAGCAAAATATCTAAATAGATACTTCACCAAGGAAGATATATGGAAGGCAATTAAGCATATGTAAAGATTCCCAATATCATTAGTCATTAGGAAAATGCAAATTTGAATTACAATGAGATATCACTACTCTCCTGCTGGAATGGCTAAGATAAAAAAGCCTGAGAATATCAAGTGCTGACATGGATGCAGAGGAATTGACACTCTAATACATTGCTCATGGGACTGCCAAATGTTACAACCAATGTGGAAACCAGTTTGGAAGTTTCCTGTAAAGTCAACCATAACCAGCAGCCCAGCTCCTGTGTAAACCGTACACAATTTTTTATAGTAGCTTTACCTATAATAGCCCAAAGTGGAAACAACACCGATAATTTTCAAATGGTGAATAGATAACTGCCATACTTCCATGCAATGGAACACTACTCAGCAAGAAAAAAGAACAAATTACCAAAAATACAAAACATGGATGACTCTTAAATGCATAAGCCAGAATCCAAAAATTCCATAGTGTGTGATAGCATTTACATGACACTTTGGAAAAGGCAAAACAATATGGTGGGGTCATGAGTAGGGCTTGGAGGATGAAACAGGATATGAGGGAAATTTAAAAATGGAATACAAATTATAACTAATGAATCTAACTGTATTACAAATGGATGATATAAGCACACTGAAGGGAGTGAAAAGGGAGGAAAAAACTAACCTAAGTTACTTTGTAAAATATTCAATATTTTGCTGGATAGTGTAAAGATAAAGACAAAAAGAACTGTATACAAATGCTATATTTTAATTAGTAATTTTTTTTCTTGTGGTAATATGTGTAGCAATTCTGGAACTATTTTCTGTGTACAGAAGAATTGAACAAATAAGTTCTGTATTTAGATATATAGATATCTTGCCTATATTTTAGATAATGAGAGCCAGATATCTTACTGCTGGAAAAAGAAAGGGGAAAGACTAGAAGATCGGAATCAAAGGATATATATACATACACACACACATGCACTCACACATATCTATACATACAGATAGATAGATACACACATAATACAAATATGTGTGTATGTGTGAGGAAGTATACATCAAGTATTTCCAAGTTCTGTTTGCTGAGAAGCAATGACACCATAGCAACAATGGGTACACACAATGCCCCAAACTTGGTTTCTAAGTACCATTCTTCAATAAAAGGAACCAGAACTTCTTTAGAAGTGATTGATTTTAAGGTAGGGGCAGGGACAATGCAAGATAAGCCTGAAGCATCTTCTAGTGCCAGAAGGAAATTGCTTAGGAAAGAATGGGGCATGTTGAAAGGGCACATGAGCCAAGCTGAAAGAGCTCCCAATAGCCAAATTGGAAAAATTTGAGCAAAAAATAAATAGCTGGTAATAGTATTGAGTTATAGCCCAATAAAATACATATCTATGGGTCTATATTTGGTATAAATAAACTATTGAATAAACACATAAATGGGATGGGGAGTACATCTCTTCCTTACAGAAGAATCCCAATTCTTCTTTGAAACATAGAAGGAATGAGGGAAGTTAAAAGTCATGTTAGAACAACACAGCAATAATTGTTGCAGGCAAGATCCAATGATGGATGCTAAAATTAATGGGCAGAAGTTTGAGCAGATACAGAATATTTGCATGATCTCAGCTTACTAGTGGAGAATGCTGGTAGACACCATCTATACAAAGTGATAAAGATTAACATCACTGGGGAAAAAAGACATATTGACATCATGCAACCTCAGATATGATGTATCAAGAAGGGCACATTGTTTCTGTCACATTCTTGCCATAAGTACATAATCATAATCAAATCAGGAGAAACAGCAAACAAACCCAAATTGAGGAATGTCTAAAATATAATTTACCAGTACTCTTCAAAGTGTCAAGGTCATGAAAGACAAGGGAAGAGACTAAGGAGACATAACGACTAAATGCAACGTATGGTTCTAGTTTGCTCAGTTTGGATAATTTTACTGTGGCTGTACAAGACGTTAACATTAGGAAGCTGATTGGAGGGTACACAGGAACTCTCTGTACTAGTTTTGCAACTCTTCTGTGAGTGTGAGATTATTTCAAAATAAAAAACTAAAAATACAACAAAAAATAAGAGAGAGAGAGATGTGAGGACACAGGAACAAAGACATGTAGTGGTTTGGGGACCTTATCTCATAAAGAACTATGGGTAGTGTTACTGGCACATGGAGTTTACCAGAAGCAAGTAGATAAGAGACTACTACATTTTGAGTGAGTTATATTACGAAAAGAATTGTCAGCCTGGACTACTAAAAGGACTCTGACTGTTGGAGACTTAAAGTTACACTTAGGCTCCCACCCTTTGTGGTGGAAAGTGGCTGGACAAATGGTTCAGTCTTAAGGAGGCTGTATTCTCCAAGACACACTTCAGATAAGGCCAAAGAAGAACCATCTAGATGACATAGCCGGGGTTGGGGAGTTACTGTCATGGAGCAAAATCAGACCCTAATCAGAGTAAAAAGTTTCCGGGTTTGGGAATAGCTCTAGACAAGTATCTGCTGGGGACTCTCTTTCCTCTCCTTTCTGAATGGGAGGGTTTACTGTGGTTGTCCAGCTCCTGGTGACCTCTGTATTCTGGGCACATGTTGGAGAGGCAGGGGTGGTCAAGGCCCTTGCTTTCTAGTTATATTTCCGGAGTAAGAGGGACCTTACCAACCTGAGGATGGAAAGTGTAGTATGTGAGAGAAGGAGAGTGAAACAGAATATTTAATGACTCGAAGGGCAGTCTTTGGTAGCCCTCAGAGCTTACATTTGCATATCTGCTTTTCTTCCTTCCAGACACACAGTATGATTGTACTTCTCACTCCCCCGAAGTGAGGAATGGCCACATGACTTGCTTTGGCCAAAGAAAATGAGCAGAGTGGCATTGTTGTTTCCTAGTGGAAGTATTTAATTAGCAGTGTGTGGCTCTCCAGAGCTCTCCTCCCTGCCAGGGTGACCTGGTGTTCCAGAAAGTAGCAGCTTCCTCAGCCTGGATTGCAGAGTAAGGATAACACAGAGAAGAGCCCTTGCTGACCTGACTGACATGTAATGAGCACGAGAAGCAAACATGTGTTGTTCTAAGTCTCTGAGATCAAGGGTCATTTGTTACCATAGCCTAACCTGGCCTACCCTGACAGAACCCACTGGATAAAGCGGGAGTGGATGGCAGGCAGGGAAACCACATCTGGATGTGTCATCTGGTTCCATTAGCCAGGTGGCCATAGCTCAGGTTCCTCAATGGCCATTTCCCCTCGCCAAGCTGGGTGAGGCTTGGTGAAAAGCCCAGGAGAAGAGCGATGCGGGCCTGGGTTCGTGGAATGTTGGCCAGGCCTTTTCTTCCACCACCATTTTATTTTTGAATTCATCCTCCTGGGGTTGCCTGAATGGCTATAACGCTTCCCACTCTGTCAGGAAAAGGAAAGGGCTACAGAAAATCTTTTAAACATGGGGCTGGTCCAGGAGCTGGACGGTGATGTTCATAGCCATGGGGGTCACTCTGCCTTCACATATTGTGTTTGTTGAGTAGCTCTGGACTTGGAACCCAGAGACCTGGTTCTAGGTCTCACTGTTCACAAACTCGCTAAGAATAGACTAATGGCTGCTCTTGGGGCCTCAGTCTCCCCAAATGAATTGAGGAATTGGGGTAGATGGAAATACATTCAAATAAGTTTTTTGTTCGAGGAGTCCTTTCCTCACAAATAACATAAAACAGAGCGGCTCAGAATGCACTTTCCACTACCTCTTCCTGCCCCCCAAAGAGCAGTTGCCTTGTATTTTCTCCAAGGAACCCCTAAAGCTCCTGGGAACACAGTTTGGAAAGCCCTGAGGGCTCTTCTAGCTCATATAGGCTGTGACTTTTCAGGATGGCGGGAACGTATTGTGCCTGTCAAATCTCAGGCACCCTGAACTGGCGAGGTGCTGTTTGGCTGGAGGTCTGCTGGCCTCTCAGCCCAGAACCCTCAGCACCCAGTGCTTTGCTTGCACCAGACAGAAAAGCTCTCCTTAAGCTGGTCAGAAGGATCAAAAGAGACTCAGAAAGATAATAATTTTCCCTTGGTAAATTCAGGTTTTCATGCCCTATGTGTTAATATCCGGACCCCTGGTGTGCTCCCAACCATATACCCTGTACTTTGGGAAGAGCTGGCACAGCATTTTGGAGTCAGACTACTCTGAGTTCAAATTCCTCAATCTGCTGTGACCTTGGAGAAAAAAGTTACTTAAATCCTATCTGCTTCAGTGTTCTTATCTGTAAAGTGGGGTTCCTATAATCATAGAAACTGGTCCATAGAACCTTGAGCGATAAATGAGTTCTTGCATGGGAAGAGCTGGGCGCCTGGCCAGGAGAACACATCTGTGATCAGCATCGTGTCATTATCCTCACACTTGACCAGATGGGGTCATTTCACAGTCTTGTGTGAACATCTTTCCTCCACAAGGCATCTCTGAACAACCTGTTCCCAATCACACACACCTCCCCCGACCAGCCCCATCCCTGAGCCTCAAAGTTCCCCTCACAGAAAAGAAAAACGGTGCTGCCCTGAATAGATTTGGCTAACTTGGTGATCTCCAAGGTGTTACACCCACCAGGACCAACAATTTCCCACCATGGCCTCATTCAGCAACTTGCTGATTATAGTAGGTTACAACCCACTAGCAGTGTTCACGAAATTCTAACACAAGTAGTTCCAAAATGAAAAATATAATACGAACACTACCCAAAACAGCAGCAAGTACTTGTTTTAACCCCCCTGTGGTCCACATATCAATCAACAATCAATGGGTCTGCTTTAGTCCCTGCACTTGATCATTATTTGCATCAGAGTGTAGACATAATCCAAGTCTGTTGTGTTTCAGCATGGCGCTGAAGGAGTTAAGTGAAATAAAGAATATTATCAATATTGTATCAGTCACAGATGAGAAGCTACATACCAGGATCAGTGTAATTCATTCATTGGTTTATGGACACCGAGTCCTCTGGGGACTGTCACAAATCCACTTGATGTTCCTGAGTGTGAGATTTAGCATTTGGATCTTTGATTTAGCTGAAAGATGTGTAAAAACTCATGCAGTCAGACAACTCCCTACAGGCGATTCATCTGTGTTGGCTTTTACGTAACAGTTATTCCAATCAAGTGGCAGCAGTAACTTAAGCTCCATAACTTGCCTCTGAATTCACATTTCTGAGATGCTGGAATGTTGGAGGAACAGTGACAGCGGCAAGAATGTCCCTCTGGGAGAAGGGAGCCTTCTTGCTCTCTTGTTCCTTTGGGATGGGCAGGCACCACCTAGGGAGGCCATGTTTTGAGGAACGATGTAGCTCTTGGCTTCCAAGTCTCCAGACCTGCATGATGTCCTGAGTTCCCTGATGCAGGATGCAGATTGGGGATGGGAGGGCGAGAGCCATTAGCCCTTGGGAGTTGGACACACTCAGGGCTCTCAGAGCTGTAGTTGGGGGTCCTAAAAGGGCTCCAGGCCATGGCTAGCATGGCAGGGGGCAGATGGGGAAGACTGGAAGACCTGTAGTGGCTCAGTTAAGCCAGGTGGGAGACATAACTCTTTGGTTAATGACTTGATGGTTAGTGGTTCTCAGTTTTCCTCCTCCAGGATTCCTGCCACGTCCCTCACCACGGCTGCCTCCGTCCAGCTCTAAGTCTCTTTTTGATTTCTCATTACCTGCCCCAAAAGTGGGGGAAGGGGGGAGGCAGAGGGTTGCATCATCTTAGTATCTCCAGTGAGAATAAAACTGCAAGTGGAATGTTCTGCGCACAAACTCAGAGAGATAAAGAGATGCAATGGCATCTCTATATGAATGGGCTTCAAATATCATTGTTTTAATAGATGATATTTTAGATGGGCTTAGTGAGTGTCAGCACTGCGTGGAGAAAGCCCTTCCATGAAGGAAGCATTTAATCTTCACAGCAAACTTGTGAGGAAGTCTCATTTTCCATTCTCATATTGTTTTCAGCAGAAGAGGAAGCTAAGGCATAGACTCCTTAATATATTGCCTGAGGTCATGTAGCTGGTAAAATGGCAGAGCTGGGCTTCAAAACTGGGTCTGTTGACCCTGGAGGTGATACAACCACTGCATCAACATACTTGTTTTCATCCATGGCCTCAGGCACTTTGCCAGCCTCCTGAGGGAGAGATTCACAGGCAGAATAGCTATGGTCACAGGTGCTACAGAGGAGCACAGAGACCTCTATTAGGAGATCTGATCTCTCCAGAAGATGTAATACCTCTGGAAGCACAGGATGGAGGGGAGTAACATGTGGGGATGCCACTGAGCAAGGAGGTTGGCACAAAGGACCACATTAGGAGGGGCTCTGAGCTGGAGGGTCCAGGAGTGATGTTTTGCCAAATCCCACATTCAGGTGCTCTGCAAGGTGAACGATTGCCTTCTAGTCAGAGAAGAACTGGCTGTGAGAAGCAGATGTCCACTGAGGCAGGACAAAGAAATTAGTCAGGCCGAAGACGGAACTAGAGAGATTACACAGAAGGCAGCACAGAAGATAAAGATCTGGGCAAGAGGAGAAGTGGGGACCTGGAAGATAGAGTGAAGGTCCAATCCTAATATCTCGATGAGGAGGTCTGGTGTCTTCCAAGTGTACATACTTCCAGAAGCATAGGATAGAGAGTAGGGGAAAGAGGCAGTTTCTGGAGAGGTAATGGATAAGAACTTTACAGCAGGGATGAAAGACACAAATCCTCAGAATCAAGAGTCACAAAGAGTCCCAAGCAAAATAAAAAAAAATATAAATCCATAATAGGATACATCACAGCCAAAATAACAAAAAAGAGAGAGACAGAGGAAAGAAAAACTAGTTCAGGGCAAAAGAGACATGAGGGTGTTCCTTAGGGGTGTGGAGCATTGCCAGGTGGCTGCTCTTACCTCACTGGACCATGGTACCTGTGGCAGCTTCCCGCCCAGTCCTGGGAGTTGGGACTCACATCAGAGAGCCAATACCGGGAGGAGAAGGTGGGGTGGCAAACCAGCAGGCAAGGTTCCGCTCCAACCCTGACGGTGGTCCAGCAGCACATGCCCACACCTTTGAGCTGGAGGAAGGGGAGTGGAAAGGGGCAGGGACACACCACAGAGGCCCTGGGAGCACTTGCCACTCACCTCTGGGGGAAGAGATCCATGAGGATCCAGGTAGGAAGCCTCTCATTTCCTGTCAAACACCTATGAGGGAAGATGGTCGTGTAAAGCCCCTGGCACTCAGCAAGTGCTGTCAGGCCGAGAGTGAATGTTTATTGAGCACATACTAGGCGCCAGCAGTCCATGTGGGCCACACATCCCATCCTCAACTGCAAGCCTATGAGGGAGACATTATCACCCCTGACTTACACAGGGCCACCCCCTTGCTAGTGAGGGTCATAGAGCCACCAGAATATGAACCCAGGCAGTCCAGTGCTGGGGCGTCAGGAAACTCTCATTTCTTCTAAAGGAAATATGGAGCCGACAAAGGTGGGGGGCAGAGCAAGCTCACAGAAATCACATTTTGGAGAAATGAATGGGCCTGTTTTAATTTTATGTCATAGAACTCAACTCAGCTATGTTTAGAGAGCACCTATGGTTTGTACAACCTACTTTGCCTCCCCTGGGGTGGCTTCAGTCCCAGCTCATCAGCAACGGGAGAGCCAGTGTTGTATGCGGTGGGGGAGCCTGAAGGCAGCCCTGCATCCCCGGCGAGGTTCTCTCCTCTGCTGGCCCGGGAGCCAGGGATGCTCAGATGCAGCAACTTCCTCAGGCTCCGGCTTTTAAAGTGCCTTGGCTTGAAACTGTTCCATTTGGGAGGGTTTTTCCCTAGCATTTGGTATGGAATTATTACCAAATGCTAGAGAGGAACCCTGCCAAATGCTGTATATCAGCTAAAACCCAAACTCCTAAACAATGAAATATTTATAATAAAAACAGACCCCGGAGAGGGGCACAGACTGGGGTGCCCAGCTGGCGAGGGGCTCCTGGCTAAGGTGGTCCAGTTGGCCTTGCCTGCTGGTGCAGGTAGAGCCACGAGGCAGCAGGCGCCAGGAGAGGCGGGAGCAGCTGGGCAAGGTGGCTCAGGAAGGCAGGAGAAGCTGGAGAAGCTGCAGCCCCTCCCCAGGGAAGACACTCTGCCTCGAGACCCTGAAGATGTGGCTAGCCTTTTCCTCCATGGAGTCCCCTGTCCCTGTCTTCCAGTGGAGAGTTCAGCATTCAGCAGGCACTCAATAAATGCTGACTGCCTGCAAGCATAGATAATTCCAGTAACGGCAAAACCTCGCCCATCTGGAACCCACAGGGAATGAGATCAAGACAGCTGAGTTTTCCAGAAAGAGCCATAAATTACTTTCATGTAACATTTTCACATGGAAATATTTCTAAGATGTGGTGCACATTTCCTTTCTTTCTTACTTGGAGAATGCGGAACACCATTAACCTTTCCGTAATGGCTCAGGGTTGCTGCTGTGAACCTCAGATGCTGAGCGGGAGGTAATGCAGCCCTCGGGGCTCCAGAGGTGTAGAGGGGTGTTTGCCCTCCACTAATGGCCTCAGATCGTGGAGCTTCCTCTGGTCTGCAGCCTATTTCTTAGAGATTTTTGGGTTCTTCCAGTTTCCATCCTTGCCCACGTAGTTGTCTCTGGCAGTCCTCTGTCTTCCTAAATTACGATTTCTAATTGACTGTGGACCAGAAACCGGAACTCTAGTCTTAGAATTTAGTGTAAAGGAAGCATTCTTCTGCTTGGGCTGAGCATCCGATAGGACTGAGTTAAGTCCGGAAACTTGCAGCTTCTGTAGTCACTGTTTAGGCCACTCAGAGCTATCCTTGCATTTCTTCTTCTTCTTTTTAAATTTATTTATTTATTTATTTTTGGCTGTGTTGGGTCTTTGTTGCTGCGTGCGGGCTTTCTCTAGTTGCAGTGAGCGGGGGGCTACTCTTTGTTGCGGTGCGCAGGCTCCTCATTGCGGTGGCTTCTCTTTGTTGTGGAGCACGAGCTCTAGGCGCGCGGGCTTCAGTATTTGTGGCATATGGGCTCAGTAGTTGTGGCTTACAGGCTCTAGAGCACAAGCTCAGTAGCTGTGGCGCACGGGCTTAGTTGCTCCACGGCATGTGGGATCTTCCCGGACCAGGGCTCGAACCCATGTCCCCTGCACTGGCAGGCGGATTCTTAACCACTGCGCCAGCAGGGAGGTCCCTTGCATTTCTTCTTGATTCACCACCACATCTTGGAAAAGACAGGTGACAGCTTGGAAAAGAACTACTCTTCATCAGAGATGCTCAGGAAATTCCTGAGAACACTGACCACCAATCTCTAAATACCCTGCAGACACTAGACTTTGTAAACCTCTTCAAAAGAACCGTACTTCTTATGAGCTTCATTTTTTAATCAACAAGCAAAACATATGGGCTATTACTTCCCTATTGGAAGATTGGAAACCGGGGCCAGGGAGTGAGCCCAGAGGCCTGACTAGACACCTTGGACACAGCAGCAGAGGTGAACCAGCTGGAGCCTGAATAAGTCTGGATTCCAGGAGGAGGAAGGTGCACAGCCAAGGGGACTGAGGGAGTCTAATGCAGAGCTATTTACAGAGGCACGAGCAGGGTTGAGAGAGCCCACAAAGGATGGGAAGCACCCAGGGACTAGCAGCTCAGGAAGCTGTTACACTCCCCTGTGCCATTAGTGATGGGCACAGGGCTGCCACATGACAAGGACCCCATACATGGCCAGGGGAGGGGACAGACTGCCTGAGGCTAGAGTCTGGGGTGGGGGCAGCCCACAGGAGTGATGTGCAGCTAGAGGAGCCCAGAGCCTGCCATGCCCCGGCCTGCTGGGGGCCAGGGGACACCCCACACTCTTTCCTCCGATGCTCCAGGCTCTTGCTGCTGTCTTCCACTGTGAACTGATCTCTAATCCAGAGGATGAGGGGGTTGGGGGAAGGAGTCCATAGAGGTCACCTCCCTGGGCCCAGAGTGGCGTGGAGAAGGGGGGACAGCAGATGCAGAGCAGCAGGTGGAGGAACCTGCACAGAGCCTGGTGGAGGCAAGGCTCCGCCAGCTGCATGGCTCTGAGGACGTTCTCCTGTGGCCCACTGTCTACGCAGGGGCAATTCACATGCCCTGCCACGTAGGAGAGCGTGGCTGTGGCGAGCATGCAGGGTTGGCAGGACCACCGAGGCACTTGCCTTCTCTCTGCCACAGAGGGTAAGTCCTTGTGAGACTTCTAGATCAAGCCAGCTTCTCCTCACCCCATCTTCCCTCCAACCTGCTGTGCTTAGCTGGAGAGGCCGGCCAGGACAGAGGCAGTGCAGAGCAGTGGGATGTGTATGAGTCTGGAAAACAGGCACCCAGAGCACCCCGGGGCTCAGCTCTCTCTTGTGAATCTTCCCAGAGCTCCAGTGTCTGCGTCAGTAAAGCGGTGATAGTCCATTGCTGCCCCGGCTGTTGTGAGGTGGAAACAAAAAAGCAGATGAGGGAGTCTTTGACAAACTTTAAGGGACTGTACAAGTGAGAGGTACTTGAACTGAAGCCCCCATTGCCTGAGGAAGGATTAGAAGTGGTTCAGCAGCGAGCATGCTTCTTCCCTTCCAGGACAGGCCATCCATGTCTGCCATCCACGCTGGGCCGTGCTTGGCTCGGTGGGTGGCAGGTGCTCAGAAGCCACAGTGGCCAGACCAAGCTCCACCCTGCCCCACACTCAGCGGGTGGCAGTCCTTCAGAGCTTTGCCCAACGCACCTGGTGCTGGTGTCTCCCTCCCCGCAGGACCCTCTGTCCTAGCCTTCCCCAAGTCTGAGTGATGGGTGTTTTGTTCATTTAAAAGGTTTGTTGATGTGCCTATTGTATGAAATTTAGAAATCACTGGAATCTATCAAGAATAAAAATTAAATCATCCATAATCCCACCATCCAGATGTGGGTGAATTTCCTCCCATACCTTTGTTCTTGGCGTATTATAGATTTTTAACAAGTATGTATGCATATATAGGCCAAGCAAAGAGGCTACAAGGAAGTTCACCATATGTTAATAGTCCCCGTCCTCTGCTTAGTACATGGTGCATATCGCAGACCACATGCTTGCCTTAAATGAGAGTATATCTATATATGTGCGTATAAAATGGGGATTGTCTCATGAACAGCTTCCTACCCCACTTTTTGCTTTTCCCGTATGCTGTCAAATTGATCATACAATTTTGATTAATGCAGTTTCCCAAGTTATAATATAAAATGCTCCCCTTTCACCTAACACTGGAATTTTGTGAAATGTGAAAATACGGATTCATCTATTCATTCATTCACTCACTCACTCAAGAGCCAGGTATGGAGTCTCTGTGAGGTGGGAGTCCCATGCTCACTGCTGAGGGTGCAAGTCTTGATAGACAAGACCCAGCTTAGCCTTGGACAGCTCTGGACTCAATGCTGACAAGTGGGCTGAGGTGGGCACAGCGGACCCTCGCAGCCGGAGGCCGAGCTCGTGTGCGCCCCCTGCCCGACTCTGGAGTCCTCCTTGTCCCCACAAGGCCTGGCACATGGTGCCGCCTTTTGCCCTGACCTGCCCCTGCAAATCCCACCTTCACTGCGTCTGGGTCTTGAGCCAGCACCTCTCACCAAACGGCCCTTCCATTCCCTAAAGCAGCCTCTCACCGACCAGGGACCACTCCCAACATCCAGGACTCGTGTTGTTAATTTCGTCTTTAAGCCCCTGAACTGTGACTTATTTCAAGTCTCACAGGTACAAAATTGATATTTAAGAGATAATCTTTAAAAAATATTTTCCCCTAGGGATTCGCTTCCAGAATGTCCGTTCTGATGTGTTGCGCTTTGTAAAGAAACAGAACACGTTCTGCAGGGCGGTGGGAAAACCAGCCCCGTATCCATCTGGTCAACATTGTGTCTTTTTGTGGGTCTGTCTGGGTGTGCGGTTCTGTAGCTGTGGTGACTACACTTCCTTTGGGGGCACAGTGGGAGATTGGTTCCCTGTCCTCTCATGGGGTGCTTCTTGTCAGGCCTGGCACTTATAAGTGGTGAAAGTGCAACTCGTATTATCTAGAAAACTCTCACCTTCTCATAGCACTCACCACTAAGGCCAGGCAGGCAGTTATAATGGAAACATCTCAGGGTGTCAGCATGCTGGCCCTTGGCTCCCAAAGTTGCATCTGATAAATGAGTTCCAAGGGTCTAATGCAGAGCACGGTGACTGGAGTTAACAGTACTGTACTGTATACTCGAAAGCTGCTTATGAGAGTAGAGCTTTACTGTTCTCACCATAACAACAGCAAAACAAAATAATAATTATGTGAAGTGAAGGATGTGTTAACTAACCTTATTGTGGTAAGCATTTGGCAATATATACATATATCAAAATCATCACAGTGTACACCTTAAACTTAAACAATATTATATGGAAATTATATCTCAACAAAGCTGGGAAAAGTTGCACCTGACTTCATGGGTGTCTGGGTGGGGTTTTTTTTGTGTGTGTGTGTGGTACGTGGGCCTCTCACTGTTGTGGCCTCTCCCGTTGCGGAGCACAGGCTCCGGACACGCAGGCTCAGTGGCCATGGCTCACGGGCCCAGCCGCTCTGCGGCATGTGGGATCTTCCTGGACCAGGGCACGAACCCGTGTCCCCTGCATCGGCAGGCGGATTCTCAACCACTGTGCCACCAGGGAAGCCCGTCTGGGTGGGTTTCAGGGAAGCCCGTCTGGGTGGGTTTTACTCCAAAGGATTCCTAGTGCAGTCATCACAGCTCTAGCAGTGAGCAGGTGCTTGTGAGGGTGGTGTTGAGAGGATTGTGGGATTCAGGGGGATACTGTTGTAACCTGATCATTTTGTTAACTTCTAGCTATGCTAGTGATTGCACTGATTAGTGTTACTGGAAAACTGGACTTTCTTATATTAGCAACTGTGTTTCCACCAGTCAACATCAGGAAGGTCAACTTCACTGCTGCACTTGTAAAAAGATGAATAAGTAATTCATGAAATATCCGCCCATGGCCCGTCAAGCATTCCACAGATATTAGAGAACAGAAGCAAAGGGCAAGAGTGAACCCAGATTCAATATGGCCTCAAAATCAAGTTCCTTTTTTTTGCGGTACGCGGGCCTCTCACTGTTGTGGCCTCTCCCGTCGCGGAGCACAGGCTATAGACTCGCAGGCTCAGTGGCCATGGCTCATGGGCCCAGCAGCTCCGTGGCGTGTGGGATCCTCCCGGACCAGGGCTCGAACCCGTGTCCCCTGCATCGGCAGGCGGACTCTCAACCACTGCGCCACAAGGGAAGCCCAAGTTCCTTTTTTAAAATGTGCAAATGCCTACCACAGAAGACAAAGCAGCGCCCCTGGACTGAGTTCTCACTCATCCTGCTCTGTAGAGACGTTTGTGACAAAGCTGGGGGAGTGTCAGGGAGATGGGGTGAAGGCACTGGTCTGGAAGTTTGGAGTGCGGCTATTCTGGACCCACAAACTCAGATCTGATATTCTAAACATTTTACCAACAGGATGCACCCTGGACGCTGTGGATGGGCTTCTGTATTCCTGTTAAGAGTGGATGCTGTCTGCCGAAAGGACTGCTCACAGGAGGCCTGGACTGAGGTGTGGGGCAGGTGCAGGGCTCCAGTGGCACACTGGAAGTGAGCGCCACTGAGAGGTTGCCACTGAACAAAAGAATGTGGGACATTAAGCCTTATTCTTATTTGATGAAAAAGTATCAGTATATATAAGACATTTACATATCATTGGCAGGTATCAGTGAGTAGCAGGTATTACTCTGTAGCAGGCATTGCACTAAGTGCTAACCCACTGAGTTCTCTAAAGGAGCCCATGAGGCAGAAGCTCATTACTCAGATGTGGAGGTTAAGGCACAGAGGGGTAAGTAACTTTCCTAAGGTCACACAGCTGTAAAGTGGCAGAGGTGGGACCTGAATCCAGGTGGTCTGGCCCTAGAGCCCATGCTCGGCCACTCTAGGAGATTCCTCCTCATTTCTCCTTTGGAGCAATAGTAAGATCATCCCCAATGGCACAGATGGCCCTGTGAGCAAGGAGAGAGAGAGGGTCTGGGGGCAGAGTTTCCGAGTGGGCAGCCAGCAGGAAGGTTGAAACAGGCTTCTGCAATGACTCCATGTCACTAATACTGGCTGGATGAGTCCCTCCTCTGGACACACAGCCCATTTGAGGAGTGAAAGCAAAGAGATTCAGTGTTTCCTTGGAAGCCAAGAAGGTGTTACTTGTTTCCTCCTGGGGACTGGGGGACATATCAAGGACTTCTTAAAGCTAAGAGGTGAGTCTGAGGGCGACAAGAACCTGCTGAAAATTTAACACCGCCATCAGAATTAGAAGGCCAATCTATCTGCAACAAATACGTCTGCCTAAGGGTTTACATCCTCTTATGAGTCTGTAAGATAAGCCCTAAAGCTCCCCCCATCCCCCGGCCCCCAAAAGTCAGCAAGAGACATGGGTGGGGGAAGTACGCGTTGGGGTGGCCTTTATGGAAAGAAAGTTGGCAATGTCTATGAGGAGCCTCAAAACCCTCCATGCCCACTGATCCAGTAATTTCACCTCCATCAACTGATACTAAAAAAATGAGCAGAGATGCAAACAAAGGTTTAGCCATGAAAATGCTCACTCCAATACTTTTTAGAGAACAAAAAATTAGAAACAATTTAGAAGTTCCAAAATAAGAGACTGTTTAAATAAATTATGTTGCATCCATTTGATGGAACATTATGTACCCATAAAATCATGTTTTCAAAGGATATTTAATGATGTGGGGAAATACCTTGTGCTACAAGTTAGAGAATAAAAGCAGGACACAGGGCTTCCCTGGTGGTGCAGTGGTTGAGAATCTGTCTGCCAAGGCAGGGGACACGGGTTCGAGCCCTGGTCTGGGAAGATCCCACATGCTGTGGAGCAACTAGGCCCGTGAGCCACAATTACTAAGCCTGTGCGGCAGGAGCCTGTGCTCCACAACAAGAGAGGCCGCGATAGTGAGAGGCCTGCGCACTGCGATGAAGAGTGGCCCCTACTTGCCGCAACTAGAGAAAGCCCTCGCACAGAAACGAAGACCCAATACAGCCACAAATAAATAAATTAATTAAAAAAAAATAAAAAGCAGGACACAAAATTGTTTATACAGAACGATTCAAAAGTTTGTAAAAAAAAGATAGATATGCACAGAAAAATGCTTTGAAGGAAAAACACAAAAGGCTAGGAGCGTGAGACTGAGGGATATAATTGTCTTTGTATATTTCTATGTTTTCTAATTATTCTTCAATGTGCATGGAGGGTTACTTTCTATCAGGAAAGTAACTATTAATTCTTAAAAATTGCAACTGGGGCTTCCCTGGTGGCGCAGTGGTTGAGAGTCCGCCTGCCGATGCAGGGGACACGGGTTCGAGGCCTGGTCCGGGAAGATCCCACATGCGCGGAGCGGCTGGGCCCGAGAGCCATGGCCTCTGAGCCTGTGTGTCCGGAGCCTGTGCTCCACAACGGGAGAGGCCACAACAGTGAGAGGCCCACGTACCGCAAACAAACAAACAAAAATTGCAACTAATTTCTAGTGACTGCAACACATTTAAGGCACGCTGTCATGTATTCATTCATTCATTCATTCGATGAGTCAATAAACGTTAAAAAATAGAGAACAAATGTATGGACACCAAGGGGGAAAGCGGGGCATGGGTGGTGGTGGGACAAACTGGGAGATTGGGACTGACATATATACACTAATATGTATAAAATAGATAATTAATAAGAACTTGCTGTATAAAAAATACAAAAAAAATTTTAAAAAAAGGTTAAAACAGTACCTGCACATACTGTGAATTATTTGTGTTTTAGAATTAATTTCTTCATTAGTTCTATCAACTTTCCCTACATGTCCCGTACTACCAGTGGCTGGGCTAGGCTTGGGGTCTAGCAGTGAAGCAGGCTTGAGGTCTGCCCTCTTGAAGCTTGCAACCCTGGGTAGGAAGGGGGCTCCCACAAACAACTGCAGCCTTGGGAGGGCCCCAGATTGGGACCCTTGGAGCCAGAGGAGGGCTGGATAAACTGCAGTAGACATAACTGTCTCAAATGTTCACCCAAATGAACAGATTTGTCCTCAGTCACTAGTGTGGTTTCATACTTGTCTTCCCACACCCTTCAGTGCCAGTCCATCAGCCTCCACTCTACCAGTTGGCCCCTTCCCATCCACAGGCCGCAAAACACTCCTGCAGATTCTAGAGCCCTCATGGGATTCTAGAGCACTCAAGAGCACTCAAGAATCTTGGTTGCAACTGTCTATACAGCCTGTCAGAGACCCTCCAGAGATTCCAGCACTCTCTCCAAGCTCGACCTCCTATTTCCCCAGCGCTACACCATCTGATTCCACTTTGTTTCCCTCTTGGAGCCTGGCACCGTCAACACACATTTGACCCTCAGTACATCCCCCCCCCACCCCCATGCCTTCCTTTTCCGATTCCCCAACATCCATAAGATTCAACTCAGCCCTTTGGTGGAATTAGGATTTCAAATGAAGTCTCCAGAGTGATGTTGCTTCTCAGGCCTAACCTCCTACCCTCAACCCACCCCCCGCCCCTGCCACACAGATCACTGCCTACCCTGAACTCTGTGGTGTGTGCCCTAGGCAGGCCCAGAGAAGGCTCACCGAGGGTTCTGAGTACTGGCCAGAGTCAAGAGACTTGCTTTTTGCCTTAACTTGGTCATTCTCATTTGTTTCCCAGTTGCTTCCTTGCAGGTGGTGATAAGTCTCAGTACTTACCCAGGGAGACCCTGGGTATCATTCTCAGTAATTCTATCTGACCTGTGGGGACCAGGTCACATCTCTGAGCCAAACGTTAGCTATAACATTTTCTGGAAAACTGTATTTTTCCAATATTTGTTCCTGTTTGTTTCTAGTGGCTAAAAAAATTTTAAAAATGTGTACCTTTTTCTAAGGTAAAATCAGGGCTAATAATTGGAACTTTGAAAAAGCAGGGGCCAGGTCACGGCTGTGTGCTGCATTTGTGAATATGTTTACAGCATGGGAGAGGAGTACTAATGTCATTGACATCACATCTTAAGAAAAGTAGCTCTTAAATCCCCATCAGTAGTTTTATTTCATAATCTGATACTTTGTTTTAATTTGTAGTCTCAAAGCCGCCCCCCCCCAGACTTAGAGGTTATGGGCTACTTAATGGACTCCCCCAGTGCAGGCAAACAGCAAACAGCACAGGCCATATTCTGGCCAGAAAGTCCACTAGCTTTATGGCTTTCCCCTCTGAAACCTAACTCAAAATTGATGACAGCTTTTGCAGATAACTGCAGGGCCCAAAGTTGATGCTCTAGTATCTACCCAGAAACTTCCAGCTCCACAGCCTTGCAAAGAAGCAGGAATGCAGCCTTATTTGCTAATAGGGCTCAGCAAATTTTCTGACCTTTGATTATTTTACACAAAGACCCCATGAAGATATCTAGGTTGGACCTGCTTTAAAATATATGCCTGAGGTAAGAAAATTACAATTATAAATAAATTACCATTAAGTTGTTATTTAAGGACATGACCATTCACTTCACAAAAGACATCTGTTGAGATACGTTAAATAACCAGCTCTCCCAGGGCTGGCTGAATCTCCCAGATTCAATTTACAAAAATTCAATAGACAAACCTTTTTTCTGGAACAGAGCTTTTATGTAAAACAAGGCACACCTGTAGTTTTAAGAGAATTCTGGCAGGTTCTCTGGTTGCTCTTTTTCTGGAAAAAACATCTGGACCCCGCTTTTGCTTTTTGCCCCTTGCTCCAGCCTTGTTTTTGAGCTCTCTGGTCCTTGGCCCAAGGGTTCCTTGTTTTCATCAGGTGCTAAGTGTATCAGGCTTCATTCTGTGGTAAGTGACAGAAAATCCAAAGCAAATTGAATTAAGTTAACAAAGGGAATTTATCAGCTCACAAAACAGAAAGGTGCAGAGGCTTCAGGTGGCTTCAGGTGGGGCTGGATTTAGGACAAACATAAGCAAGACCATTTCTCTGTTTCTGTTGTGTTGGCACCATTCTCCGGCTCCTCTTGGTGGCCTCCACAAGCTCTCTACCTCTCCTCCCTTGGTGTGGGGTTGGAGACCACAGTGTTCCAGCAGCTCAACCTCTCCATTGGTACCTAGGTTTTAAAAATCCAAGGTGCATTCTGATTGGACCAGCTTAGGTCACATGACTATTCCTGAACCAATCACAGTGTCCAGACAGATATGATGCACTGACTGGTTGGGACCTGAGGGAGGCGCTCCATCCAGACGCCCTCAGAGTGGGAAAGGAAGACAGGTGCTGCCACTGGAAGAAGGTGCTGTTCTGCGGGGACAAACTAATGTTCCTATGCTCACTTCTTCCCTGTGTGGAGAAGCCAGAAGAGATGTATGACCTTTTGGAGGAGCTTGTGGGAGAGCAGCAATTTGAGTCTTTAAAGGGTATGTTTAAAAGGGGATGCTAGAGAAGATAAAGATTGGCCTGACTGGCCTTTGCTCAGGGTTTTGGTGGCCAGGAACCAGTAGTTCATGGCAGAATAGCTTTGTGGGTCAGATTCTTCCCAACTTCTTATTCAGGGATCACCTCTTTCATCTGTAAGGGCACCACTTTGAACCCTGCTCTCAGGGCAGTCTACGAAGGCTCACTATTCCTGAGGTGTCCATGGCTGAGAAGGCTGCTCCGTAGTTTCCATGGGGAGAGACACCTGACCTTAGTAGCACTGGAAACCCTTTAGCCAGGGGAAGGGAATGTCATGGTTGAGGCCCAGGAGACTTCCTCAAGTGAAGGAGAGAAGTAGTCAGAGGTGAAGTCTTTCTGGACCAACTGAAGTTGAGAAGCAGGGACTCTCCATGAGGATCCAGGTGAGATCTGGAAGGCATCCGGACCAACTCCCCACTGAACACATGGGCCTCTACAGTTCCCTTAGCGTCTTTCTTCTGTTTGAGAAAGGTGGACCTGAAGGAGCCTACCATTTTCTTAGAACCACTGATTCTCTGTGATCATAAGGGTTTTATAGATGTTGGAAGTTATCTTTATACATTGGGGAAACTGAGGTCTTGGGTGGGGGGACTTGGCCCCTCTATTCACAAGTGTTTGGTCTGTCCCTCCACTCCAGAGCCCAAGCAGCCCTCTTCGGATGCTTTCCCTGTGCCGCAGTCTTTTGGTCACAGGTCACGGCCATCTCAATGGCTAGTTTTTAACCTGTTGATGCTATGAGGGAGGCAGAGCTATGAGGATCAGAGGAGAGTGAGGGGAAAAGAAGATATGGAAATATGGAAATGAGCACAAAATGTGTGCTGTTGTCACAGGAAGTGCAACTCTAAAGTAGTGGCTGGTAACATTTATGAATCACTGTCACTTTTTCTTTTTAAGTTTTTTTTTTTTGATGTGGACCATTTTTAAAGTCTTTATTGAATTCGTTACAATATTGCTTCTGTTTTATGTTTTGGTTTTTTGGCCGCAAGGCATGTGAGATCTTAGCTCCCTGACCAGGGATCGAACGCGCACCCCCTGCATTGGAAGGCAAAGTCTTAACCACTGGACCACCAGGCAAGTCCCAGAATCACTGTCACTTTTGAGAATCTGGTGGAAGAGCTCAGAACCAGCCTATTGGCTTGAGAAGTATTACTTCCAAAGGAGGCACCCTGAGAGGCCAGGTGCTTGCAAGGTGCTGACATGGCTCACATGTGGTGGAGCTCCTCCCGACTTTATTTCCGAGCTGGTCTAGGAGTCAGCAGAGAACTCATCTCACCACCACAATTTTTACCCTCAGCCACCATCCACCTAACTCACCAGGCCAGGCTCCTAATGACTTGCATCAGTTTCAAGAAATCAAAAGGTTGGCGGCCCCTGAAGAAGACACTGCAGGAGTGGCAAGCCCTTGCCAGAGTAGGGGTGGTGGAGGGCTTGTCTACCCAGACTGCTGTGAGGATTGGGTGAATGCAGGAGTCCTGGAAGCAGGGGCTGGGTGGGCCTCTGGGAGTCTCTGCTTAAAGTCTAGCCACAAGATTCCAGCCCTGGCCAGGAGCAGTGCGAAATACTCGAGTCTGAAAAGAAGGAGGCGAGGGAGTCAGTGAGGAGAGGCCTGCGGAGCAGGACCAGGGCCAGGGAAGAAGGGTGGGGAGGCTGAGAAATCCTGGAGAAGGGAAAAAGGATCGGAGACCCACAAATTGTGGAAGTGGCCGCCAAACACAGAGGGTAGAGAAAATCAGTGGGTGAACTTCTGTGCTTTAGTGGGACGCAGGTAGGCTTCAAGTTTCGGCCTCTGGAAGACACCAGGCCTCTGTCCATTGCCCAGCGCTCCCCGCCCCGACCTTGACTCCCACTCGCAACAAGTGCTGGCTGCCCGCGGAGGTCTCCCAGCGGTGCGCCAAGAGAGCTCGCGCCGAGTCCTCGAGGAACGAGGAGCGCGCGGGTGCCGACAGGGGGCGCCGGCGAGACCCCCGCCCGAACCCTCTGTGGGGCTCAGGTGGTGCGGCGCGGCCTCCGGGCGGCGGGCAGTCGGTGCCAGGCCTGCTCTGGCCCGTCGGGCTGTGCAAAACCTCGGTGGCCTCCGTGCGCACCAGTCGAGGTCCCATAGGACGCATGGAGCGTAGCGCTCCAGAGATGCACGGCTTCGGAGGGCCGCGGGCGCATCAGGCTTCCTGGTATGGAAGGGGCTCTCTGCGTCTCCCGGCCACGATCTGGACCGCACAGGGCTGGGCACCGCGGAGAGCCCCAGGGCGGTGCCCGGACGGACGAGCGGCCCAGCTCCCTGCCTCCCCTGGCCCAGGCGGGGCCGGCGGCTCGAGGGTTAAAAGGCGACTGCCACCCCCATTCTCTTGAGGAGAAAGTGCCTTTTCTCCAAGTCCATATGGCCACTTCCTTTCGACCTGTTCGGCCCTGCTCGCCTCTTTGTCCGAGCTGTCACTTATAAAGAATCACTTGACTTACAATAACAGGTTCAAAAGACGACAGAGTATAATCAGTTGATCCACGAAGAATTGAAATAAAGAACACCCCACTGCTCCAGCTATCATTCCCATAGAGATAGTGATATCATTGATGTGATTGCGATGCTAATTTCTATACAAGAGAAAAAAAAACCTTGTATTTTGGAATTTGTTCAAAGAGAATTTCAGACACATCAGATTGGAAAATGTGGATTGAATTCCTAAACTTTTTTGGGTAGGCAGGGGATTCTGTAAAAAACCACCACTGCAGAGATATGAACGGACTTTAAGAATCTCACAGAACTAGCTTGTTTGGGGAAATTCCGATTCTCCTGGTCCCCAAAGTCCTGAAGAGATAGAGATAGAGATAGAGATAGAGATAGAGAGAGAGAGAGAGAGAGAGAGAGAGAGAGAGAGAGAGATTGAGGTTCTCAGGGCAGAGTCCAAGGGTGCAGGTAGTGGAGACCAGGCCGGGTGCCTACCGATGGTGCGCCTGTGGAGGGGACCACCCACAGTGAGGTGCCAAGGCCCGGTGCCCCAGGCAGCTGAGCCGCACCTGTTGCCTGAGACCCCAGTCCCTGACTGCTGCCTGGTTGCTCCTCCAGTGCGAAGTTTTCTGCACCTTGCCCCACTGTTGGACTGGTTGTTTGCAACTGAGTGGTTCCTTCCTGTAGGAAGGGGGTGGCGATGGGGAGGCTGTGTCATGCTTTTTCTGTTATTTTGCTTTTTATGTATTGTGGTGCCCTGGTTTAAACCCTCCAGTCATCTTAGGGGAACTCAGTCCGGGCAGGCTGGAACAAGTCTTACCTGAATCAATGTTTTAAGTGTCCCTGTGGCTTGACGTTTTGAATAATCAATCTGTCTCCATCATTTCTTAATCAGGCACAGCACAGGCCTCTTTCTCTCTCTCTTTCTTTCGCTCTCTCTCTCCCCTCTTCTCTCTCTTTCTCCCTCCTCCCTCTCTCTCCCCCTCCCTTTCTCCTGCTTTACCTGTCAACTCTTCTGGATCCAGTGTTTCTGCTATTAACATGCCCCAATGTCACATGCGAGCATTTTCTTTAAAACAAGCTCCTCATTGGTGTATCTGGATACTTCTTTTATTATTATTACTGAATCTTTTTCCCCCCCATAATGACACCAGGATCATTATATAATCCCATAACAAAGAGGCTTTTGAGGCACCAGCTTTTGTCAACTCTAGGACAGAGAATCCATAATTGCATTATTCAGCTTTTTCCCCCTTCTTCCCCCTCTTCCTTGCTTCATGGAAACCCAACCTCAAGCATCACTCACATCTTTACCTTGTTACCTCGCCTTATATTATTTACCAAAGCGTTTGCCTTGAGGACCAGCATTTGCAAAGTTGCCTTAAAAAAGTTATTTTGTTTGATAATTAAGTCCTGGAGCCCACCGCGTGATGATTATTCTGGACCCATAAGGCAGAGAACCTGCGTGACGTTTTTCTCGAAGTTTAATTACCGTATGCTAATTTCCTTGCCTACTACGTGATTAATTAAAATCATATTTTCATAATCATTTGGCACTAGTATTGTTTTAGAATTATCATGATCTCCTAAATAGTGTCTGTAAATAAAGTCGCCTCTAATGGCAGGCGCGGGAGGCGAGGCTGAGGACCTCTCCGTGTTTGTATCGCGGCGATTGGCAACATAACTGCCTTATTTACATTAAATACGCCACAAGGTTACAGCGCGGATCAACGTCATTTGATCGCTGATGACTCCCTTAAACGCCCGGGCTGTGACTGATTCTCCGCGTCCCGCTGTCCACCGAGATTCACCCGGGAGTTTTTTTTTTCCCCCCCAGAAAAGAAACAGACTTTAAATAGTTTCAGGAGCAGGTAAGAATTACGCTTTTTCCTCTCGCCTTTTCCGTCTCTCTCTTCTCTCCCTCCGTGGCAATCTCTCCCTCTCGGCTGGATAAAAAATTCTTTAGTCAAAGGCAGGAATGCAAAGTAGTGACAAGCGAAGGGGCTGATATATGTCTCAGTAACGAGTCTGACAATCAGAATGTAGCTCTTGGAGAATAGATAGATTTTAATAAGTGTGTTTACATGAGCTCAAGGTCAGAAGCAAGCTGCGCTGTGTTAAATGGTTTCTTAGTTGCTAGACAGAGAGAAAAAATGGACGATCACACACCATTCTTTGTAGATTATTATATCAAGGGTTCAGTCTCTGGCTCATCAAAGCTAAATGCCGCAAGACCTATCTAGTTGCTGTGAATTATGCCAGGGCGACAATGGAGAGCGTTTTTAATGGTACAATGCATTTCACCTACCAGATAGGGGGAGGCCGAGCCGGGGATGGGGATGTCTGCTGGGGTTGGGTGATGAGTATCAATGAACGGGGCGATTCTGAAAAGAGGCAGACGAAAATCGAGCCCGCCCTGCCCCGGCTGGGCTGGGAACAGTTCGCAGGGCTCTGCCGAGTGGGCGAGCGAGGCGCGCGAGCAGGGCGCCCGTCCCCCCTCAGCCCCGGAAAATGATCAAGTCAATCATGTGGACATGTTTCATTATTCATTGAACACAATCTTTTACAACGCTCCGTTTACGTGCCCGAGTTTGCTCCCGACGCCCGCGTTTCAGTGTTTAAGGTAAGGAAAACAAAGGTGGGGGGGTCTCCGGGCGCGGCGCGGGGGTGGGGTGGGGGGCGGGGAGGGCGCGGCGGGGGGGGTGGCCCCGGCATCCGGGAGGTGGCAAAGTGAGTTTGGACTCTTGGCTTGGGCCCCCATCCCCTCCCCCTCCCCATCTCCGCGAGGCCTGCTGCCGGGTTCCTTCTCGCCCCATCGCGATTAAAAAATACGGTCTAATTAAATATCCGTGGCTGTGACGTTGGCGAGAGAAGCTGTCAGCGGGGGGGAAAAAAAGAGGAAGAAAACGAGAAAGCGGCGGCGGCCCGGCATCGAATGGCGCTAGAGAACTTCGGCGGCGAGCGGGACCCGCGCCTGGGCCGTCGCCTCCCCCGCCCGCGGTCCCGGGACCGTTACTTTGAAAAGGAGCCGCCGGGCCTCGCGCCGGCCGTGCCAGCGGGACCCCGCGCCCCGCTCCGGGCCCAGCCCGCGCCCCTCACTTGCGCGCGGCCCGCGAGCCGCTCTCGGACCCGGGAAACTTTCAAAAGGGTCTGGGCGGTGGGGGAAGTCGTATGGAGACGGGGAGGCTGGGGCCGCAGAAACTTCTGCTCAAGTGACTTTCCCCATTTTCTCCTCTGCTTGAGAATCGGGCGCCCCTCGTTCCCTTTCTTCCTTCGCTGCTCGCTGCGGAATTCCGGCCCCGCCGCCGGGGGGAGAGAGGGTAATTTGTAATTTTTTTAATCAAAGTTAGCTGATGCTTACAGTGTGTCAAACTCGCGGGCGCCAAGGGCCGCTGAGACCTGCCATTTTGTGTTTTCATTGGCCTCCTGTGCCCGGGGAGCCGGGCGAGGCCAAGGCCGGGGGCTCGGTGGGGCCGGGGTGCCAGGGTCCGAACCCGCGACCCCAGGAAAGGCCGTGGCGCCTGCCAGTGCAGGCGGCGCCCGCAGCACTGCCCCAGCCTAGCCCAGGCCCTGGGGCCAAGCCGGGGGCCAAAGATAAAAATAAAGAAATAAATAAGTAACAGGTTATGGAGAGAACTGAGCCGGCCAGCCCTGGGCTGGAAGAAATGAGGCCAATCAGAGCGAGGGAGTGCGGGCGTGGGGCCTCAGGAAGGCGGGGAGACAGAGGGTTGGGGGCGTCTGGCAAGAGTGTAATTTGGGGCAACGGAAGCTCCAGGCCAGATGTATGACTGGGGGGAAAATGTTCTTTGCTGATAAACCTTTCTGTTTGCTTCAAGACATTATTTTTTGAAGATGAAGAATTGAGGAAAACAGTCGTAGGTGGGACCGGGATGTATTTTAGGCAAAAAAAAAAAAAAAAAAAAAGAGGGGGGGGAGGTTTTCTTTGATGATGAGTAGGAAAGTGCCCAGATCTCGACGCGCCCATCTGTTGCAGTTTTGCAAATAATTTAAAAGATAGATATCTATATAGATGGATGTATGTGAAGTGGAAGGTGGAAACACAGGCGCCGGGAAGTTAGGAAAAAGAAAGAAAAGGGGATTGATTGGGGCAGAGATCTGTCCCCACCCCACTCTTCTGAGGAAACTCCTGCAGGGCTTTCTTTGGGGACAGGTGGAAAGTTGTCTCTCCCCCCCCCCCCTTTTTTCACTTCTGTATTGTGAACGTTCCTCGTGTCCGCCTCTCGGCGAACGTGCACACAACCCCCGAGTTAGGTAGAGGGTCGGACGATCGTTTGGGGATGGGTTGGGAACCGTGGAGGCTGGAGCAAGAGCGGGGGGCGAAGAGGGGCAGGGCGGGGTCCTAGCCCCGCGCGCCGGTCGCAGCCACGGCTGGGTTTTGTTTGCTGGATATTGTTATGTCTAACGAGTGCCTCACAGGAGACGTGATTTGTCAGCCGCCTTCGTTTTCACTTTAGCAGAAAATACGGCGGCTGCGCGGCGTCCTGGACTGCGGGTCCAGGCGCCCTCAGGGTCCGCTGGCGTGGGTGGGTGCGCGGGGGTGCAGGCGTGGGGGAGCGGGCGGCCGACCGGCCGCGGGTAGGGGCAGTGGGGCGGGAGGGGTGAGCGCGCGCGCGGTGCCGGCCTCGGCTGCTCCTGCGCCTTCTCCCGACAGCCGCCGCCGCTGTGCAGTTTAGCAGAAATCCGACAGGGGCCGCGTTTGCTGAGCGCATCCGGCCGCCGGGCAGCCCGAGCGGGCCGCGGGGCCAGGCTGCCGGTGTAGACGCAAGGAGGGTGTTGGGGGGAGGGCAGGCGGGAAGGGGCGCGAGAAGCGGGCTGGGTCCGAGTTCTCGCCACCCCCGGTGTTCGTTGTCCGCGGTGTCCCGGGCGCGTCGGGCAGCCCCTGGAGCCCTGGCCTTGCGCCCCCGCCCCCAGCCAAGGCTTAGGTGAACTTCGTTGGGGTGGGGTGAGCGTGCGTGCGTGCGTGTGTGTATGGGGGGGGGGGAGGTTAGACTGGGAACGCTCTGTTTTCTTTCCCAGTTTGATATTAGCAACTGGATTTTTACTTTAAGACCGGCTTTGCTCACTGCTGGGGTTGGGAGGGGGCGATCTTTTCCCATCACTCACATCTTTGTTCATTGTTCACTGAGTGGAAGGCAGGCGACTTAAAGAGACGAAAGAGAGGAAAAAGAGAGGGAGCAAGAAGAGGGAAGGAAGAGAGGCGCGGGGAGAGCGCCCCCGCCCCCGCCCGGGTCGGGTTGGATGGTGAAACAGTAAACCCGCGCACGGAGGGTCGCTGGGAAAGTGGACATTACCGCTTTAATTAACTTCGAGATGCTCCGGCGGCGGGACCTGGCGTAGCCGTGACGCGCCCCCATAAATCTGCCCGGCCCGGGGCTGCTCCGAGAACTCGTACAGTAGCGGCGTCAGACCCGACGCGCGCCTCCCAATCCGGAGCCCATTTGCATAATTGGATCTTTTTTTTTCTCTTTCTTTCTCTCTTTCTTTTTTTTCCCCCCTCATTCTCCCTCCCTGAAACTTGTTTGAAAACCCAAGTGAAAACTGCGACGACCTGCACGCTCAAAAGCGAGTGCCAAGTAAGTGCCCTGCCGTGGCCTCGGTGCGCCCCGAGGTTAGCGCGCACAGCCGGCGAGCGAGGTGCCCGGACGCCGCGCGCTGCCGGGCGGGCCTCGGCCGAGGGCTGCTCGCTGGCGGGAGGACTGCAGCCGCGGGCTCCGGCGCTCCAGGCTGGCAGCTCGCACAACTTTTTTTCCCCTCTGTCTCCCGAGTTTTCGGGCCAGGTGAGGTGTTTGGACCACGCGTGTACCTGTAGCGAGACTCGGGAGGCGATTTTGGGGGCGCGGTGGAGTTGGGCATCTCGGGTCCGGGCGTGTTGTCGGTCCCCGCCGCTGTGGAGGGCAGAGCTGCTAGCGAGAGAGCGAACCGGGCCGGCTGCATCTCGCGCCGCGGTGCGAATGCAGCTCGTCGCCAAATGCCTCCCCCATTATTCTAAGGTTTGTGTCTCTGGTTGTGTGTGTGTGTGTGTGTGTGTGTGTGTGTGTGTGTGTGTGTGTGATCTCGTCTGTGCTTTAAAAAGAAAGAAAGCAGGCACAACAAGAGCGGAAAGGGCTTCTCCCTTAGCTGCCTCCCCGCCCCCCCCCATTTCTCCAGCATCATTTATTTCTAGTGCTTGAAGGAGAGAGTGCAGGGCTTCTTCGCTAAAGACAGAGCCACCGAGAGATTGACAGTTCTGTTGGAAATGTCATAAATTCTATAACCAAAATGTAGCTGTCTTCATAAAATACTAACCCTGGCCTGTCCAGGAAAGTGATTTTATAGGATCTCAAATTAAAAATACATAATAATGTATTATTATTATTTACAGTGTTCAGAACCTGGGGGTAAAGTCGATTTTCTTGGGAGAAAACTGTAACCCTACTTTCTGTTTGCTAGGGAACTTGCTGGCAACTGGACCCACCAGCCTCACTGGAAGGGGCAGGGGACTCAGCTTTGGCCTGGGGAGTCGCAGGGGGGCAGCGGGGAACCTTCTGGCCTCTGCTTAGGGAGAGCCTAGGGCTTCTGGCTGAAGGCTGCCTTAGTTATGATGTCATTCTGATAGTGGAGTGCAAATGTCTCCTGATTCCACCATTAACCGCCTGGCTGATTTGCTTGGTAATGATAGCACTGACGTCCAGGGCTTTGACAAATGCAGGCCTGCAGAGCGCTAGGAATTAACTTTTTCCCCCACTGAGGAGGGAGCGAGCTGCCAGAGGTCCACTCCTGGGCTCCTGCCTTTGAACTTTGCAGTGCCTGAGTCCAGACACTAATGTGGATAGCAGGTCCCTAGACTGAGGGACCCCTGTTTTCCCAAAGTTTGGAAAACTTTTAGAAGGCCTCGATTTACAGAATACCCTTAAGCTAGTAACACTTGAATCCAGTTGTGACCAGATAGAGACACTTGGATCTGATGGGTTGCTGGGACCCTAGGTCTCTCTGGGGCCATTGCATGGAAGAAGGGATTGTCACATCTGCTTCCTACCTTCAGTCCCTTAACTGTGACTTTATGTTAATATCACTGCAAGTAAACCGGATTTAGTGTGGATTTTTAAATAGTGTACAATGATTTAAGATGTCTTTTGATTTACTGTTCAAATGAAATTTACATAAATGTGATGAAAATGAACTTAACATCTGGGCATATGAAAAAAGGTTAGTACCTCATATGTCATCTGCAGAAAAAGTCTCTAAAATGCTTTCACCCTAAACTGGGTTCGGGGAAACAGTTCCTGGAGACATAAATGGTAATTATGGAAAACCTGGAGAAAGCGCTTTCAATAAATTTGCATTCTCTTGGACCACTGCTCTGAAAACCCATCTTGGCCTGTGCCTGGAGTGCTTAACTTCTGAGCAGGCTTGAGATCTCACAACTCAGCAAGTTAACTGCTGGCTGGGGCTGTCTTCTGGTTCGAGCTGGAGGCCAGTAACCTCCGTTATGGGAGAGGACAGGGAGGTGGCCAGGATGTGCAGCCCTACTAACCACAGTTGCCCACTGGGCGCTGAAGGCGGTGCTGAAATGTGGAATCATTTACCTGCTGAGCACCGAAAAGCTGATGGATTAGGGTGTCTGCTCTGCCTTAGGTAACCAAAGAAATTTCCGTCAGGTCTGACCTATAAAATGCACGAGCCCATTCAGACGAACTCTGAACTCTGTCTCAGTTTTGAGCGAGAGGAGCTTATCTCTGGAGTAAGGAAATCAGAGTTAAAAAACCTTCCCCAAACGTGGTTGCCTTTTGCTCAAAAGTTGGCTGTGAATGGCACAGGTGTTTTTAAAGTGCCTTGAATGGAGGGAAGAAAGACAGCAATGATGCTCATGAGAATATAGATGAACTTAGTTTTTTTTTTCTTTTTTTTTTTTTAAGAAGAGGATCATAAAAGAAGAAAGCAAATAGATTTATTTTTCCAGTTTGAATGAGGACAATTATAGCTTTTTAACGTCTTTGGATTTAATGTTTTTAATAAGCCTTTTAAGTAAGCTGAAATATCAGCTTGCATTTTGTTTTCAGCATTATTTAAAGTGAGACTTGACGCAAGTTTAAAAACAGAAGTGAGCTTTTTGTAGGTCAGCTTTTGTCCATGCTGAGGACAGGAGTCCCCCACAAAACCTCTGCCAGGACCCAGAGCAGGTGAGAGTGCTCAGTCCTGCTTCATACTGTCTCCAGATGAGACAGATTTGGGCTGGAAGGATGCTGGCAGTCAGGTGACCTGATGCCATCTCCCAGGCTGTGAAAGCTGGATTTTGGAGTCTAAAAGCAAAATACAAGTTCACTGACATGGGAGAGACTCATCTTTGCTAGTAGGAACTTGTGAGCTGAGGAGCTTTCTTGGTGAAGCCGTGCCTGCCATGCACACTGGCCTGCCCCCTCCAGGACCTGTCCCCTTCCAGGACGTGTGCCCTTCCAGGACGTGCCATGGCAGGACAGCAGAGGGATTGGAGGGAAAGGAGCAGTCCCAGGGCAAGATGGGGATGGAGGGTCTGGCTGGTGGGGCTCACTGTGTGTTTTACCTGGTTGTGTGGTACCTGGTTGGGAGCTGTTGAGAGAGAGGCCTTTTATCAAGGAGAGGGTTGATTGCTCAGGCCTGGATTGTCTGGGCCACTCTTGGTGGCATTGAGCGCCCTTAGAGGGTGAGAGCCAAGCTAAGCTAGGGAGTCATGTGTGCAGTTAAATCAAGCTAAGCCAGGGAGTGGCCCACCAGGGTCTTGATTGTGGTGATGCCAGTGTGTGTGTGAGCGTGTGAGAGTGTATGACACTTGTGCACGTGTGTGCATGTGCTGGGGAGGGTGTTCCTGCTAGAAGCAGCTGTTATGAGATGATTTCCTATTTACTCAGAGTGTACTACCCAGGGTAGATTAGTGAGTTTGTCAGTGTATGTGCACAGTGGAGGGGTCGGGGCTAAAAGAGCTGAAGGAATCACAAAGTGGAGGGGGACATATATACTCAGAAGATGGACCCTAAAGAATGCAGGTCACCTTTCCTAGATTATATATATATAATTTCCCCCCTGCTCCCCTCAATGAAGGCAGACATGGATGGAAGCCACCTCACAAAGGTGGGCCACTCAGCAAGCCACCTGGCTTGGGCACCAGCAGTGCCTGGGTGGGAGTGGGGACTTCCCGACCAGTTATGCCATCATCAGGCTTCTGTTGACCATCTGCCACTGGGCTTCGTGGTGCAGAGATCAGGGCTGGTTTTGTGGGCTCTGTTGGCTGCTTGAGGATACCACCTACTCAACTTTCCCTTTAAAAAATCATTGTAGATCTTTGGTTTCTCTTATATTGGGGTTTTTGCTACTACAGAGGGCATTGAGCACTTGGCTTTTCACAGCCTTTGAGTATGCTGGAGGTCAGGTTTATCTGCCCTAAGAGACAAGATCCAGCTGAGGCCTTTGGTGGAACTTGCCAGACTAGCCTGAACATTGTTTCTCTAGACCAGGGTTTCTCAACTGTGACACTAGGGATGTTACCCATTTGTTGTAGAGTCTGTCCTGTGTGTTGCAGGATGTTTAGCAACATCCCCGACCTCTACCCACTAGATGCCAGTAGCTCCCCTGAGTTGTGACAATCAAACATGTCTCCAGACATTTCCGTACATCCCCTGGGGGAAAATCAGGCTCATTTCCCACACCTTCTATGTGCCAGGGAGGTCTGACCCCCTGGGAGTACACAGGCTGGTGGGGAGACACACATGTCCTAGTGCCCTGAGACATCAGGGCCTGCCAGAACCAAATGGGGACAGACCTAGGGGTCCAAGAGGAGGGAGAATGTCCATAGTAGAAGAATACCTGGGTGGAGGGTATCTGGAGAGGAGGCGTGAGGCTCGACTTTGACAGTTTTTATATCAGTTACACACTGAAAATGGCCCTGCCAGTAAGAACTGTGTTTCTGGGCTCCCTGACTGTGATATGCAAACCAAGAAGTGGAAAGCAACAGTTCTCAGGCTCTGAGTTGAGGCTGGGCATCCTGCTGACAGGATGATGACAGTGGCTTATTTTTGTGCACTTACTATGCGGTAGGCATGGGTTCTAAGCACTCGACTTGTTTAATCCTTACAACCAATCCCTCTATGAGCAGGTACTATATTTGTCCCAAATTTCAGGAAGGGAATCTCGAACACTGAGAGAGGGGAGTGGAGGGTCCAGGATCAGAACCCATCCAGTCTGCCTCTGGAGTTGGCACGCTCAATCCCTCTCCTGCTCAGAACACCTCCTTTGATCCATGGCCAGCTGCCCTTCCTGGGGGCACACTCACTGCAAAACCTCTGAGATTTCCATCATTGACCCGATCAGCTCATCCACAGCCTCCTGACACCAGGTAGAGAAGGTCCAGGGCATCCAAGTCCTTTTTGAGGGACACAGACCTCCAGGTGGGGCCTCCAGATGGGTAGTGACAGGAAGGTCATTCAGATGCTTCGAAGGCATTAGGAGATGCAGGAAGGAAGATCAGTTTGTAGGATCCCCCCTCCTCTACCTACCTATTCTTACTCTGTAGTTTTACAGTGAGAAAATTGTGCCATTTTGACACAGGAAAGATGATCACCGTAGGCTTGAGCTGACATTAACCTGAACGTTTTATATCAAGGCATTACAGCTTTGATTACCTGTGCTGTGTTTAGCTGGTCTTTGATTACTGAGGTAGGCTTGTCTATTGCTCTCTCTCTCTCCTTCTCTCTCTCTATCTCTCTGCCAGCTAGTTCTTTAGCCCGGAGGCTGGTCTGCCAGCTCCCCAGGGCTTCATTCCACACCTCACCCTGTCCATCCATTTGGGACCATCATCCCCCTTCACGATCTTTTAGCCTTTGGTTTTTTGTTATCAAATACACATTCACCCATACACATAGACAGGATGAAGTAACACTCTTTAGGTTGTAAAAAGCCAACCCACAGAGTCCCTAACATTGAGATTAATCACAGAAATGCCCATACAGCCTTAATTACAATGATGTTCTCACTTGCACGTCTGAGGTTCCAAAATAATTCCTATAGATTTGAATGGGATTTTGGCTCATGGAAGGGTTAGACCGTAGGGTTCTCAGTGAATATTTATGCCCGTAGTTTCCAAGTGCCTGAGGAGGCGAGGTCTGGGGCACCTCTGTGTAGGTGTGTAGAGGTGGCCAGAACATTGGCACCTGCAATGGCTGCTGTTGGATGCTTGCCTCATGCCAGACTCTGCACTCTGCACCTTGGATGCATGGTCTTATATATAGTCCTTTTAACAACACAGTGAAGGGCATCCCTTGGTGCAATTTCACCAGTGGGCAAACTGAGAGTTGTGGCAACTTGTTGCAGCCACAAGCTCCAGCATGGCGGAGCCAGGATTTGAAGGCAGCCTCATTAGCCTGGGAGCTCACACTGCTGGCCGTGCCTGCACTCCTGCTTCCCCGTGCAGTACTCAGAGAGGACTGTGAACACAATCATCCTTCCCTGTCACAGTGACTCGCCTTTCACATGAAAGTTAAAAATGTAAACCAGGGCTTCCCTGGTGGCGCAGTGGTTGAGAGTCTGCCTGCCGATGCAGGGGACACGGGTTCGTGCCCCGGTCCGGGAAGATCCCACATGCCGCGGAGCGGCTGGGCCCGTGAGCCATGGCCGCTGAGGCTGCGCGTCCGGAGCCTGTGCTCAGCAAAGGGAGAGGCCACAGCAGTGAGAGGCCCGCGTACTGCAAAAAAAAAAAAAAAAAAAAAAAAAAAAAAAAAAAATGTAAACCAGAACTTGCTACTTGGAGAACATATGCATTGTTGTAAATTTGTTTCCAAGAGGGAGAAAATATTTGGAAACTGTATCAGCTAAACTGCATCAACTATAGAGAAGCAAACAGATCACAGGCCACATAGATATTATATATGGAATATAATTGCTTTGAATAGCTTGATTATTTAATTTTATCTTTCAAAATATCTGGAAACACTTATTCCTTATTGGCTAGAGAAAAAAGTGGCACAAACATGTTTTTTGTCTTTAAAAAATTTTTTAAATTCTCTATTAAAATCTATTAAAGTCAAGTCAGGCAAAGCCTTCCAAATTATTACAGAAAGGCTGTCATTTCCATGAAGCCTATTGAAGGGGGTGGGAAATCTTATCGAAATTACAGCTAAAGTGCTTTAATTATTTTGCATCCTCGGCCAGGGCTCGCAGTTTGGGGGTTGTAATCTATTGATGCCAAGTGGCTATTTCAGCAGCCTTAAATTTGCACCGAGCAGAGAGCATATCACTGATGAAACATGGCTGGATCTGGCAGTTAAACTCAGTGCAGGATTCCCGCAGCATCTGAGAAACTTTATTCACAAATGTTTTCCACCTGATAGAGGGTCAGTGCTGGCGGGTGGCAATCCCGCTCCGATAGCCCAAGAAGAGTTCAAAAGGTGGAAAAGTGCAGAATGTGGGAATGTGGGGAGGGAGAAAAGCAACCACATGCCGACATGAAAGGATTTCATCTGTGCAGCCGAAACTTCCCTGATGGTGGAGGGCTGCCTCTGTGCTGGTCCCCACAGCCACTAGGTCTCCCCGAGTCCTCCCGGCCACTCTGAGCCATCGGAAGCCCAGCCCTGCCAGGAGCTCTCGTGGACTTTGGAGGCACCATTTCTGAAGCAAAACACCAGACACCCTGTCTGCAATTCTTTTCTGAGATCATTGATTTGACAACTTAATATCTATTTTCTGTGTGTTTTTTGTTTCATTCCTCCCCCCAACCCCCGCCCATTTCCTCCTTTTCAGCTGTTTCACCCTTGCACATGAATTCTGAAAGTATTAAAAAAGCCTTTGTTGAAGTTTGGTGGGGGGGGTGGCGTCAGAATTTTAGTCCCATTTAAAATTCCCATCTAACATATTTTGGAGGCAGAAGAAATACAGGTAAGATGATACGAACATTTGCATCATCTAAAAATGTATTGATTAAGGCTGTAAGGTGGCAGTTTCCCCTTTAATAACTGCTGCCGCCCCAAGGAAGACACAGTGGCTTTCTGAGTGACAAATGATGGGCTCATCCAGGATCTGGTCATCTGATTGGCATTTCCCATGACAATGCTTCTGTGATGTAGCGAGTGGTGATACGCCTGTCTTTTGGGGGTCTGTGCATGCCGTGCCTGTTGGCATGTTTATTCTTTAGCGATGGCTGTCTGGTGAGGTCAAGTAATATACTGCAGATATTAGAGTACGTACCGTTTTCAAAACCCTTCCGGAAGAACTGGCTGCATTTTGACATGCCGCCCTTTTATCTCAGTGATACCAGCAACTTGATCCTCACATTCCACCCCCCCCCCCCCCACCCCGTCTCAAAAGGTTGACAGGAGTTAGATCCGTGTGAGATGTGTTTTTCAGGAGCCTGGCTGCTCAGGTGACAAATACCAGGCCCGTGTGTGGATCTTGGGGACAACGGGGGTCTGCCGTTCTGAAAACTTTCTCTCCCTTTGCATGATAATATTGCTCCGATAAAAATCATGTCATTTTTGTGTGTGATCTCCAAATACCACCTTCAATAAAATAATTTGTTCATTGGTCTAAAGAAGGAGTGGTTTCCAGCTGCTTCATTCCTTGGGAGAGACTTTCCAGTTAGAATCCATCTCTTTGACTCACTTCTGCTAGAGGCTGGCCTCCTGTGGAGGTCATTGTGAAGGGGCCCAGCAACCTGGGGAGGCTGGGCCTGGAGCACTTATTTCTCCAGGAATCAGGGATGAGCAATGAGAATTCTAATACGATAATTTGTGCTTAAATGTGCAGATATTTGTGCTTGCCCACCTCCATCTGGAAGGCAGGCCAATGCAATTGTTACTGCACTGGGGAGCTGGGGGCCCCTCCTCTGATTAATTTCTATCATCAGCCAACTGTTAACCCTTAGGTTAACACAAGGAAACTTCGTGCTCCTTTCTATTTACTGTATCATTGCTCCAGAAGGAGTGTTTATGGGGGAATTCTTTGTGTGCATTTTATTTGCTAATTAAATTTTTACAGTGGTTACATAGTACATGCTTTGCTTGATATATCAATATCTGTAAGTTAGTTTTTTTTACATTATTTAACTTTTAGGGATGTTCCCTCCTTCATTTCATGATTAAGATGCTTATTTAATTGAGCTGGAAACACCAAGTTTGTAAATGAGGAAGAGCCAGAAACATTTTTTTGTTTGTGTTTTTAAGCAGTGTAACATAGTGATAAAGAACTCAGGACCAGTCAAATGGGACCAGGCTCGACACCCAGCTCCACCACTTACAAGCTGTTTGAGAGCAGGGCATTTTCTGTCTTTAAGCCTCAGTTTTCTCATCGGTAGAATTGGAATAATTTTTCCTCCCTAACTGAGTCATCAGGATTAAAAGAGAAAATGATTAATTAATCATCCCAGAGACCAGCTATTCTACAAATGGCCAGCTAATATTATTACTTGTATTATACATTTTGTTAAATATTTTAGGAATGTAAACCCTACCCCAAACTATAGCCATCAATCATTTGCAGAGCCTAGTGAAGTGTCATTCCTCCTTTGTTTCCCTGGCTGGTCTTTAGAGTTATTTACCTGGGGATCAATAAGTATCAGCTGATTGATTTCCTATATGTTTCAGAAGATGCATTTTAAAGGGTCAGCTGAGTTTGTGGAAGGGTACAGTGGGGGAGGGGGGTAGGGTTTAAGTATTTACTAAACAAACATTCTCATTCCAATCCATCAAATGTTAACACTGTGTTTCCAGGACACACACACACACACACACACACACACACACACACACACACACACACACACACACACACACACACACACACACCCCATACCACACACTGGTTGCGGAATCTTGGTGGGCCTTGCTCTTCATCTTTGCCCTGAACCCAAGCCAAAGGTCCCAAGGAGACACTGCTGTCATTCATTCATTTGTTCATTCATTCATTCACTCAATCTTTTACAAAATATGCATTAAATGTATTCTGTGTCCTAGGCAGATTAGTGGTGTGAAGGAGAGCAGAATCACTTTTGGTCTGTTATACCAGGACAAAAGCACAAGTGCAAGCAGTGAAGATGATGCCTTAGGATCCAGGTTCCAGATTTAACACACACACACACACACACACACACTCACACACACACACACATCAGAGGCTCACCTAATTTGCATACTTGAATACACTCACTAGCTGATTTCAAGGGAGCCAAATGCTTGCGCACGAAGTATAAAATTAATGAGTTGAACTTGTGGCCATTGCATTCAAGATGAGTCACCCAAGACAGAGGTGGGGAGTTGAACATAACTCTTTTACTTTTCCCTGCAGGGGAAAGGGTGGAATTCTGGGTTGGCTGTTCCTCACTGGAGGGGATGCTGAATCTACGACAAAATCAACATGTCAGTCTTCCTTGGAAAGTACCCTAGTGATGTTATATTAAGAAAAAAGATCCCACCTTCCTGCAGGGAATTTGAAACCAAGATCAGGTCCTGTAAATAAACATCTAGCATCTATTGAGTGCTTATTATATAGGTGACCTTGGGCTTTAAAATGCAAGATATCATTTAATTTAATCCTTAGAACACTCTGCTTTCTGAGGCATATCCACGTAGTGTGACTTGCCCAAGGTCACGTAGCTGGTAGATGGCATTGCTGGGATTTCTCTGAATGGACCTGTGCCTGTGACTGGTGGGCTGCATGTACCCTTTGGACTGGGGCTCTGGGACACCTGGCCTGGACCTTCTCTGGAAGTGGGATTTTCTAGAACACATACAGCAGTTGGAGAGTCGAGGCTTCTGAGCCTCATGAACCATTCCTCTTCTTCAGGTGGAGTAGTATGCAGTGGAGCAGAGCCCTTGGCAGGGGGCGGGGGCTGCTTTCCTGTCACACTCCTCCCTTCATACCACTCTGGGCAGTGTCGCCATGCTCTGCAGTTTGTTCTCTCAGATTTGTCCATCCTGCAGATATTCACTGTGCTAGGTGCTGGGGACACAGCAGTGGACCCGGCATCCATGGTTCCTACAGCTCTAGAGGGAGTCACAAGAGAGACACGGTATTTATCATTTCCACTGTGACCGTGAATACTGAAGGAAGAGGACAGAGGGCTGTGGGGAAGTGCCTCTTCAACTAGGTGGTCAGTGCTGTTCTTGGAGGATTAAAGGTGAGAAGGAACCAGTAAAGCAAGGGGTAGGGAAAACTTCCAGGCAGAGGGAACAGCATGTGCAAAGGCCCTGAGGTTGGAAGGATCTCGATGGGTGGAGGAGAAGAAAGAAGGCCAGGGTGGCTGGAGCTGGGTATGCACTGCTCCCCCAAAGAACAGTGCAGTCTTCTTTCTTTACCTGGGGAAGGAGACTTCTTCCAGCTGGGGCCACCCCTCAGTTTGCTGTGAGCACGGCCTGTTGAGGGACACTTCTGTTGGAGGGTGTCTGCTGGAGGCTGTGGCCTTCTCTGCCATCCAAAGTCAATGTCCTCCTTCCAAGTGGCCCTTCCCTCCTACCCTCCATCTGTTCTTCTCTCTATACAATTCATTCATTCATTCCACAGATATCCACTGAACATCTACTCTGCGCCAGGCACGAAGTGCATATAAAGTTAGTTGCAAAGACAAAACTTATATAAGCTCTCTTACATTTTAGGTTCTGTTGAGATTTCCAAGTGCTTCTGTGATGTCTGGCTCCCCTCTGCCCCTCCACCCCAACTCTAGGGGGTGTCCCCTGACTACATAGTTCTCTTGTACTTTGTTTGGTTAGATTTGTTTATACTTCATGCAGTCTCAGAGCAGAGAGGATAAAGCTTGAGTTTGCACCAGCATCTCAGAGTTCCCCTTTCTTTCCTGTGCATGGCCACGGTGGTTACATGCTTCCCTCCATCCCTTCCCACCCTTGTTCCTGAGTGTGCACCCATGTCAGGCGGTGTGCAGAGTGCTGGGGTGATGAGGGACAACGTCACCACAGGGCCTCTGCCTCCATGGAGACACCTCAAGTTTGTACTTGATCCAGGTGTCTTGGGATTTTTGAGGAGGTTCTCACCTCCCAGCTCATTCTGGGGGTCATGAACACCTTCCCCTTTCAGGAAAGGGACAGTGTGGCAGGACAACTAGGTACTTGTTTATGTCGCCTATAAGTCCAAAGAGGAGTTTTTGCTATAGAACTTGAAGGTATACATTTACATGCCTGGTCCTTTTGATTCATTACTTACATGATTACATTGGTAACTTTTAAATTTAATTTAGTTTAATTTTTTAGTGGAAAATGAAGTATGTCCTGGCTCTTTGGATACTGAACTTTTTTTCTCTTCATTTGGTTTTAAATGGTTAAGTAACTTTCATTAAATAACTGTAAACATTCCAGATCATCCTGCATATATATCATATTTCACATCATCATAACTTTGATGCAAAATATTAAAATGTACATGCCTCAAAAGAAAAATTATGGAAACAAATGCGTGACTTATTACACTTTCAGAAAAGTTGCTTAAATATTTCCCCTTCCTTAGCAAAAATCTCTGATGAATTAAGAGAAAAAGCATTTAAGCGCACTATAAAAAATGATTCTTTAGAATAAAGGAACAGACCTTGGTAAGTGGTATTCCCCCATTTTATCTGTTTAGCTCTGTGAGTATATGTTGGCTATTGTCCACTCATATTCATGCTGATATAGCTTACTTTATAATAAAGTAAGCTATATCAGCATGAATATAATCATTTTAATTTCTAAGCTTTAGTTGGACTATTTTATCCAAGTATATAAATATAGCTCTAAATTTCTATATACTTTATGAAATTTGAAACAACAATTCTTCCTTTTCCTTTTAAGAAATATTTCAGTCTATAGTAAAATTGTCTGGGAAGCATTTGGTATTTTATTTTGGTCTCTGTCATGCTTTCCATGTGATTGTTCTATATTAATCTTGAAAAGTGACATAAGATTTCTTTTCCATAATAAATAGCAAATACTGTAATAATAACAAACGATAACTCTAATGAAAAAATTATATTTTTCTCCAACGAATAGAAGAGTGCCAACAATAGGTAGGATAAAATAAAATCAATATTTTGACACTGCTCTATTATGTCGGGCTCATTAATTTGGAGAAAACTTCTCTCTTCAATCCTAAATCACAAAGTGTCAACAAATAGTAGTTTTAATGTCTACTTTCATTCCAGTGCATTTAATGCTTTGCAAGTTATTTTTGGAGGAAAACGATTTTTGATTCTGCAGATGTATAGAGATTGCATTGTGTAGGTTTTTGTCTTAGGGAACAATGAAAAAGTTTTGCCATGTACTTAGTATTCAAGAGATAGTTCATTCCAAATTCCAGTTCAGCACAATACTATATGGTTTTCATATAAATGAATATGTATGTATGCATATCTGTATATGAATATATATGTATATGTGTGTATATACACATATATCTATATGTGTATATACATGTATATGTATGTATGTGTATACATGTATCATTGTCCTATTTTATTTTCCACACACACACACACACACACACACACTCTTTTTTTTTTGGCCATGGGCCCCGGCAGGAAAAGCACCAAGTCCTAACCACTGGCCCACCAGCGAATGCACCCCATCACACACACAGTCTTAAAGGCCATGCTCATTCATGTTCATTAATTTCACCCAAAGTTTCACATAGCTTCCTCTTCTTTTAGAAGAATCTAGCATTTCTGATTTCCGAGTAGCAATTGTCAGTTGATTAAGGTCAATGCTAGCACTTATTCAGGCTCCTATTGACTGGGCCACGTGATATGAGGGATTGATCCACCTTAGACACAGGCTTGCTAATTTTCCATTGTAATGGTACTTTTCACCTAGTCCATTCTTCCTTACCCCATGTCTTTCACTTAAGAACACTCCATCCCGCCCCCCAGGTCCTGTGCTGTTATATTAATGCAGAATTACATCTCTCACTTGTGCAAAAAGTATTTGTATCACCGCTGCCTGTCCTCCTTTGTTTTCTGGAGATCACAAAAGCCTGGGATTTAGACTAGCAGATAATAACATACAGTGCAAATTATTGATGCTGCTTTAATTGTCTTATTGACAATTCACTTGAACTTGGAGAAGCATGCTAATATTTATCATCCTGTGAACTCATGTGCATTTTCTTGACTAAAGCCGTAATTACAGAAGAATTTCAAAACTCAGATGTCTGCCTGCAGTGGCCTCACCTTTCCTCTATTTGGACAAAGGCTTCCAGACTGCTGCATCGAGGGAGAGCTCTCATCGTTCACTGCCCCATAAGCGTCAGTGTCCTCCAAACGCCTCTCCCTCTAGGGGGTATCTGGCTAATTAACACCTTGACCAGCACCTGGCCAGGAGAGGAGGCGGCGATAGCACCCACCTGAGCGGTGGTAAAGAGGGCCGTGCCCATCCAGCCTCAGGGTTGCCCAGAGGTTTCTGTTTTTTGAAGAGATAGGTGTTTCTTTCCTTTTGGGAAATGCCCATAAAGAACATTAAAAGATTTAGAACAGGCTGAAGCTGAAATTGAGGCCACTGAGCTGACTAGGAGGTAAAAATCCAGTTGAGGAGGGTTTTGACAAGCTCGTGTTGATGGCTGGAGCCATCATGGCCTTGCCCCGTACCTTGCTCTCCCCATCTCCCCTCTGCTGCCCATCATCCGCTGGGCTCTGCCCCCTGGCCCTCTCTCGGTTCTTTGGGCGTGCTAGGCTTGATCACATTTGAGGCCTTGGGCGTGGCTATTTCCTCTGCCTGGAACCCTCTCGTCTGCACCCTTCACCTGGTCTCTTCTGCTTATCCCTCAGGTCCCACCAAAGGCCACCTCTTCAGAGAGGGTTTTCCTGGCTTCCCTCTTGCTCTACACCACATTGCTCACCTCCCAGCTCATGGTCCTATTTTATTTTCTTCACGGGATTTATCTTAATTGATTGCATCGAGTGTTAGCATGCATTCTGTCTACCTCCCTCCTCTAGAACTAGACTCCCCAAGGCCAGGGCCCCTTCAGCCTCCTTGATGACTCTCCTTCCAGCACCTAGAACAGTGGCTTGCAAAGGCAGCCAATTAACAAATGTTTTTTGAAAGGCTGCTACTTTCCCAAAGGAAAATATGTGTTTGGGAGTTTATCCATGATCTTTGAGAACGATGTCATGTCATCCCATGATGCGCCCTTTTTTCCTGGTTAGAGATGGAAGCTGCAGCCGTGGCTTTCTCCGAACTATGAAGAGGTTGCCATGAGGGAGATTCAGAAGGGTGGTTGTCTCTAGATAGAAAGTATGTCAGTGTTACTGCCAAGTTTCTCCCCCTTGTGGGGCATTGCTCAGTCGAGTGTGTTTCCTCTGGCTTGTGTTGTGGCCATGGAGGCCTCTTCTCTCAAGCCATTCCCCTACCTGGGCCATCTCGTCCGAGGTTGGCCACGCAGCCTCCACCATGGCCTCTCCCTTGACATCAGTACCTTGGGCACGGAGAGCCCTCATCGGGGTCTTTGTCTCTGCTGAGAGCCAGCTGCATGGGGCCCTGATTAACACGGATAGAATCGTTAGCGGCTCTGTGTTCACGTCTTTGGCAGCACTTGATGGTGGTCCCTGGGCAGAGGAGCCGTGGGGCCTGGAGAAGATGCCATCTTGACTCCCTGATTGGTGAGGCGCTCATCTGAATGATGAGTGAGGTGGAGCCACCCCACTGGCTTCAACGAGACACTCGAATCACAGAGCGTGATTGCAGAAGGGGAGAGAGGACTTTAAACCTATGTCACACCCTGTTGCCCAAGTGACTGCCATCTTGGGGAGCTTTGTGATGCTCGTGCGACTTGCAGAATCTATTTTCTGAAAGTGTTGGAGATGCTTGTCTCCTCCCCCCAACAAGTCAACAGCAACTGAGAATTCCACAGAAAAATAAAAGATGGGGATGAATCTGGGAAGGACTGTCCCACAAGTCTCCATTTCCACCTGTTTGTCCCACAGAATTCTTCCACTGTATAAAATTTCTCCCTTTGACCCATGTTATTTGTTTACTCTATGAGCTACATGGAGTATCTTCTTCCCGTGCGCATCTTTTCTCCTCTACTAGATTGCAGGCTCCCTGAGGACAGAATTCTCCTTTTCTTCCCTTGGTGTGTCAGTGCCTTACCAGCCACTAACCCCTCACCCCACAGCGTGTCTGGAACCTGTCGGAGGGGTTCGGGACAAGAGAGGGAAGTAATAAAACCTTAATAAAGAATTAGGAATGTGGGTCTTTTGAAATGGTTTAGAATAATTTCCCAGTGAATCGTTTGTGATTTGATAGACTCTTGTACTAAAAACTATTTGCTATCTAGTTGGCTGCTTTTTTCTTTTTCATTCAATGATTTAGGAAGTCTGCTAATTAGTTAAAAACAATAAAGATCATAAGACTCTACAAGGCAGGCTTGAGACCACTACTACTCAAAGCCAAAGCTTTTTGGGGGGTGAGGCTTTCATTGTGAATGGGTTCTGTGATCAGGTAAAATAAGAAATCCCTTGGTGTCGTGCCTCTTGGTGACGACCTGTTGTTATTAACCTCTAATTAAGGAGGGGAGTCCCGCCTCCCAGCAGAGGGCTGGGAGGAACCTGGCTTTTCATGGGATTCTGGCTTGGGTTTATTCACGTCTGCCTTCCAGCCTCTCTTCCCTGGGGCCTCCCAGTTGCCAGCTTCCTGTTCAGCTGCTGTGTTTCAGCTATTTGTTTGTGTGAATGCAAATATGTATTCATGGGGACCCAACTGTGTGCCCTCATGGCAGACCAGTATACACTTCAGAGTCAAACGTAGGATGGAGGCACAAATCTGGGTCCTGGCCCTTGCTTGGTTAGTCACTTTGGCACCTTATGACCCCAGCTGGATCTGTTTTCCTATCTGTAAAATGAGGAAGGTGTGCCTGCCCAATCGCTCTCAAACTTAGGCAGATAAGAGAATAGGTTGGGAGGCTTGTTAAACATTCCTATTCTTGGGCCCCACTCTGAGAGTTCAGTTTTGTAGATGGTGCTGATGTCCATGGACCCCAGCAGCTGGTCTAGGTGGCCGTTTCCAGTTCTGCTGTGATAGTTTAAGAAATGAATTTGGAGAAGTGGTTAAACATTAGCAAACCTTATTTATTGTCCTTTTGGTTTTCTCCAAGTTGTCCTAAGTTGGTGACATTTTGCAAAATTAGATAGTATTCCTGGCCACAATCGCAGAAGTAATTCCAGGTACTTATCCTCCTGAGAACCTGTCACTTTGCAGAGCTGGTGACAGCATCAGAAGGCTCTACTCTGGGCAACAGTAGTCCCACAAATCCTTTATCTGGCCTCGACTTACTGAGACTTTTTTTCTGGCACCCCACACATCAAAACTGGGCAAAACTGACCTGGCCTATTCATGCAAGAGCCACATGTAGTGTGGTGGCTGAATCTTTGTGTTTGAATTCAAACCAGATAGAAAATTGTAGAAGATGACAAGGAAATTGTCACAATTTATCAACACATCGTTGATTTTAAGACCATCTAGCTTCAAACAAAACAAAGCAAAACTAACAACAAAACAGAAAACCTACAAAGCTTGGATGGCTAATAAGTCTTCAAATTTCTATATGGTGAAACTGGGGAGATGTTCTTGAAAGGTCTAGCTGCAGTGAGTGTATATGCTCAGAAAGAGACTTCCATGCTTTCATCGTATAAACCACTAATTCCACATGAGTTAGAAATACTCTTCATAACTCCCTAATTGAGCAAGTGGGACAAGATGTTATTAATACTGCTCCAGGTGCATTTGACTTTTGACCTTGGCCAGCAGTGGTTCTGAGAAGCCATTACTTCTTATGCCTATTAGATTTCATCCTTTAACAAGGAAGACCCTTGAGTAAACGGTTGTCTATTTCTTTTGTCTTTTTAGCACACCTCCCCAGAAGTTTGGTGACATTAAGCAGGAAGGACAAATCATCACCATGTGCAGATTTCATATCAAATAAAAGAACTCACTTTGCAGCCGAATGTGGGTTTAACCTCTCCCATATCTTTGGTTGTGCATAATCAATGTACGGTTCAGCATTTGACTTTCTGTGTTTTTCATACAGATTTAATCTTAAAGGATGCTCTGGGTCCTGTGTTCACAAAGGCACATTCAGCTTATTTCGTGGGTTTTGCCTTTGGGTTTTGGGGATGCCCTTGCCTGAATTTTCCTGAAGAAGATGAGCTGTATGGATCAAATACCCTCTCCCTGTAACTCTTCAGCAAACATTGATTCAGTGCCTAGCACTGTGCTCCTAAATGTTTGGAAATGAATGCTGCATTACAGCTGTGAATACTAATATCAATGCTTGAGATGGGGGCGGGGGGAAGGATGCCATACTGCTCCACTGTGGCATGTGTCTTACGGGTCACTTCACACGTATTTTCTCACTGAATCTTCAGCAGTTCTGTGAGGTAGGGTCATTGTCCGATTTTCCAAACAAGGAACCTGGAGCTCAGAGTGCCAGGTGACTTACCAAAACCCACGCTCATAGCAAGGGGCTGCGTCCCGGTGGAAATCCCCAATCCCTGTCCATAAAACCTCTCTTTCCACTGTGCTGTTTATTTCGTGGCTGTGATTACTTAGATTTGGTCAAAGGAACAGAGAGGGAGCTGCTGGGTACCCGGGAGAACAGCCCCAGCTGCCCTGTGCCTTCTTGGGGAGCAGAAGTAGAAGTCCAGGTGAAGGCCAGGGGAGGGCCAGGGAAGCAGTTCAGGAAGCCACTAGTCTGCAGTGCCTTCTCCTGGGGAAGCACCGAGCAGAGTGGTCACCAAAAACAGTTCTTATTTATGCCCACTGCTGGAAACTTTTGGGGGGGCATCCTTTAAATGGTTTCTTCTCTGGGCAAAGACGAGCACTTTCTGAATCTTCCCTCTTGCCAAGTAGATGAGATGTAAGAACATGTTTTCTATTGATTTTTAAAAGCAATTCAGGACCCAACTGGTAATAATAGGTGTGACCTGTGCTGTTTTCCAGGCAGTCACAAGCAGCTCAGAGCCTTGTGGTGTGACTCTGATGTTTGGGATGTGCATTCTTTGAAGATTACTTCTAAAGCAAGGCATCCAAATCCTTAATTCACGATTCTGTCTATTCCTGTGGTGTTTACATTCCACCATGGCAGAAGATCACTGTAAAAAAGAAAGATGAAAATGCACTTTTAAAAAGGGCTTTCTTGTGCAGGCTTCCTTCAAAGACCCTACCCATGTCCCTTCTTGGTGACGCAGAGGTCTGTGTTTCATCTGCAGGGAACATAGACATTAATGGTGATTTAAAGATTGGTCACATTGTTGTGACACCTTTGGCCTGAGCTTTTGGGGCACTGAGGCATGAGGAGCAGGCGCTGGTGCCCTTCTGGGGTGTTTGGGCATGTCTCTGTGGCATCTGTCTCAGAAGTGCTTCCATATATTTGGTTAAGGAGCTCTTTCTGCCCTTTGCTGGAAGTCGGTTCTGGAAGGGTCTTGGGAAAGTGGTGGTGGAACTGATTGATTTGGCCAGTGAACAGAGCAGGGCTTTGCTAGGGCTGGGCGTGAAGAGAGGAGCACTGCTTCTACTTAGAGGAGTCTTTGAGCTTTGGTGCTGAGAGTGAGAGGACCAGGTAGAGCCACTTGATTCCCTAGACACCAAAACGACTGTGTTTTACCCTCCCCCGTATGAAGGAGGAGGTACTAAAGTGCATAATAAATGGAAGGACAGAGTTAGTCTTGATTTTTCCAACCATGACTTTTTTTTTTTTTTTTTTTGCGGTACGCGGGCCTCTCACTGTTGTGGCCTCTCCCGTTGCGGAGCACAGGCTCTGGACGCGCAGGCTCAGCGGCCATGGCTCACGGGCCCAGCCGCTCCGCGGCATGTGGGATCTTCCCGGACCGGGGCACGAACCCGTGTCCCCTGCATTGGCAGGTGGACTCTCAACCACAGTGCCACCAGGGAAGCCCCAACCATGACTGTTTTGATGCCTGTTTTTTTTTTTCAGGGGGACAGGTATAAAGTGTCAAATACTTAAAAACACAACTTAATTTTTTTGTTGTTGTCTCTGAATTTTGGAGGAGTCTTCAAGGCGCACATGATCTGTCCATCATGTCACTCAGGGCTTTGGTTAATAGCCTCTCTTGATGAACATTTGGGGCCTGTCTACTCCCCACTGTCCCCCAAGTCAGCAACACCTTGTCAGTGGGCTGCTGGGACCGCCTGATCACGGAGGACTCTCCGGGGAACCTTGGGTGTCAGGGACCAGGATGGGCATAGCTCTATATGAGGCCCCGTGTCTGCATGACTGGAGGCCAACCAGAAACCACTTCTGATGCAGTTTGAATCACCCATGAAGTTTTCTCTTCATTAAGTGCATACTTATGAAATGATGGTTCATAGTAGAACTCAAGACAAGATATGGTGAGTGCAGATGGTCTTAGGTAAACGTTCAGGCTTTTGCATTTGTCAGTGCATGGACTCTTCCTGTAATATGTTGAGATAGCAGCGTATGAGCAGGAACACACAGGTGTCTGACGTACAGTCCCCGCGGCCCTTTAAAAACTGTCTCCTTAACATTTACTGGCTATTCAAGGGATGGGTTGCCCTTGAAAAAAGAACAATTATTAAATTCTTTCACCTTTAAAAACACTTTAGAGAGGGGCTCCCCTGGTGGCACAGTGGTTGAGAATCCGCCTGCCAATGCAGGGGACACGGGTTCGAGCCCTGGTCCGGGAAGATCCCACATGTTGCAGAGCAACTAAGCCCGTGTGCCACAACTACTGAGTCTGTGCTCTAGAGCCCATGAGCCACAACTACCGAGCCCACGTGCCGAAACTACTGAAGCCCGTGCGCCTAGAGCCGGTGCTCTGCAATTAGAAGCCACTGCAATGAGAAGCCTGCGCACTGCAATGAAGAGTAGCCCCCACTCGCCGCAACTAGAGAAAGCCCGCGCGGAGCAGCGAAGACCCAACCCAGCCAAAAATAAATAAATTAAATAAATAAATTAAAAAAAAAAAACACTTTAGGGAGCGCTCCCTGCAATTTCTGTTGGCCCTGGCTGGCTTTGGCCATGGACCACACCCCCAGTCTTCCTGGGCCTTGGGTGCCTCAGGGGAAGCTGAAGAAGGGCTCCAGGGCGTGGAGGAGGCAGGTGCATGTGCCGCAGGGGGCCTGAGGTTTTGGCCTCTTCCATCTTCATCACGTCAATAGCATCCTTAAGGCCCATGAAAATTGACGTTGGGGTTTTTTAATGTGTTTTCTTAATGAAATAAGCTTGAGAGACACGTTCCTCTCTTTTCTTTGAGTAGACACGACCGTAAGCAACCCACGAAGCCTGTGACATCGACACTGGAAGCATCGGCAATTGAACATAGGTACCCAGAAAAATGGGAGCCTTTCCTTGTATATGGCTAAGGTGTTGAGGTAGGATGGAGACCAAGGTAGATATTTGGTCAGATCCCAGATAAACTAACTTGGTAGTTTCCAAAGTTATTTTTATTGTATCTACATAGTAGGAACAGTAGAAGGGAAAGATTCTTAACTTTGGGAATATTTAGAGCATATCTAATTATTTTAAAAAGTTGCCGTGATTCTCATGAAAGTAATTCAATTTTAACTTCATTGACTTTGTAGTACTTTAAAGAAGGTAGAGAGTATTTTGAGAAGATGATGATGAGCAGTAGATAGTTGGAAAGATTTGGTATCAGCCACTGAAGCAGCACCCACAGTGCTCATTGCAGTTGGGACTTTTGCCCTGTAGGCAAATCCTCACCCCTTGGGAGCCCTCATTTCCTCAGCCACATAACCGCAGGGAGACCCTCCTCGTCAGATGTGGAGACGGATCCTAGCTGGTGTTTCCAGAGGGCAGTATGAATGATAAATACTGTTAATATTCAGAAGCAAGAATTGATTTTAAAAATGTGCCTTTGATTCACTAATCTCTGACATTGAGACATTTTTTGAAGTCTGTTGCTATAATTAGAATTCTATAAGCCATTTTATGTCTCTATCAAAATTTTAAGAGACATAGAAAATTTAAGGTTTTTTGGACCTTATAATTCATCACATCAGTGCAAATCATTTTGCAGTTTGGGCTTCAGCGTGGGGCAGGATTTTGGGCCCAGGGACTCGATCTGTCATTGGGGCTGTATCAACAGCAGCCGGTCCCCGGCCCTGACCCTACACCGCAGAGCTTGGATTTTAAAAATTGCTCGTGAATTGTGTTTCTGCCTTGTTTTGATTTGTTCTCCGCAGCTGAAAGGTGGGGCTGGACGATCAAGCGAGAGGTGAATGTGTCATTCACAACCTGTGACTTCCCTGCCTATTGGCTATGCTTGTGTGTCCTGGCTGGGCAGGGGGTAGAGGGAGGGGTGGGGGAGGCTTGGTTTCTGGGGACATGTGGGGTAGCGCGACAGCTTCAGCTGGGCTCAGGTGAGTCACGGCTGCGCTTCGAGATGGGTAATTGGTGGCATGTGGTCCGTGAGCCATGTGTGAGAGGCCTTCCTTAGTCATAGGGAAGGAGAACACGCATTGCAAATAAAAGCCTCATCAGATTAGTGAGTCAGAAAAGACGCTAATCCCAGCCCAGTGCTTAATTTCTACTTTTTTCCTTCCTAAAGCAGAAGCTGTTCCTGTTCTTTGAAAAAAAAAATCAGTTTAAAAAGGACTGATTTAACCACAATTGAAAAGGGGGGGCCGTGTCACCATTGCACTATGATGATTAGCATGAAGATGAGTTGCACTTTAGCTGGGCTGAAACTTGTTCGTAACAGAATGTTAAATACTTAGTGAAAAGAAAGATTATGTCTATCTAGTTACACCATTCCTTGATATATGCTCCATGTCAGAGTGCCATTGTCTCCTGGGTAAAGACGGAGAGTTCAAATACCCACTATCTCTCCCCTGGTGCTCCAACTGCTCCGCTTTGAAGTTTTTATAATCCATCTGTCATCTTCTAGCAAGGAGGGCACATGTTCTGTACCACTCAATTACAGAATTCTCCTTTGCCAGCTCCAATGAGACAGGAAAGAATGTTATGGGTGGTTGAGAGAAACTGTCAGATATACTAAATTCCTAGGATTCATATGGACAGTGTTATTCCAGGGTAGGAACACAGCCCGCCTATTGTTCAAGTGCATTAGGGATACATTTGGCATTGGGGTAGAGATCCTTTGATTTTTTTTTTTTTCTTCGCTTCCGGAGTGTTGTCTTAAATTTGATTGTTCGTGTTTGGGAAAAGAAAAAAAAAAGGATCACTCAAACCTCCTCTGGAATGTGGACCTTCAAATGTGGATTGAAAATGTGACATTTGTTTTAGCTAACAAGGAATTGGTGACCCAGCTGTGCAGAGATTGCGAAGTATTGGAATGCTTTTGTTTCTGTGGTTTCACTTTAGTGAAATAGGATTTTACTTGGGCTTGATAGAAGATGGTGACTAGATACAGCCTGATCTCCATAGAAATAATTTTCACCGTCGTATGAACGGAAAGCCTGAGCAGTGAATGTTCTGCCATCTGGTGAGATCAGAGAAAGTTAGCCCTGGACTGCAAAGTCTTTAAAATGGGTTATTTTATTTAAAGACAATTTACCTTGGAGTGGTTAGTGTTCCTGGGTAGCATGTTAACTTCTCACTCATTGAGTCACGGGTGGTTAAATTCGTTGTCTTATGTGAAATGAGTTTGATGATCTCGGCTTAGCCTCTAGTGGGTATTAATTCACATTATGAAATATCCCAGAATAATTTAGCACCGAGTGGCATAATTTGCATTTTTACTCAAGATAGGGGCAATGATAGTGTCTGCGGATGTATTATTATTAGTTTTTCATTCAGAAGAAGATGGCTCTTCTTTGTGGCTTACAGGGTGATTGTTTGTGGGGTTACTGTTATTAATTTTTGGGGAGCATATGGCTCAAGAGCTTGGGGTGGTGATACTAAGACATTCTAGCTTGGCACTAAAACCTAACAAGAAATATTTGGCGAGGCATAATTACAGCTGAGATGCTCTAGGATTTCATGGCCCTGCCCAGAGTTGGTATATCCTACACACATGTGCATTTTCACACAGGAGCACATACATGAGAGAACACGTATTAGGGTGGAGGCATACAGTTTGGAGGACTCCACGAATCCTACAATGTGTAAAAGGAATCTTTTCCCTTTACAAAACAGGAAGGTTTTCCAGAAATGCAAGATACTATTACATAATTAATTTAGTGAAACTTCTTAAATCTGATCTTCTGTTCAAACTAATAATGGGAGGATGGGGTAGCTCGATGTCATTAATTGAAATCTGGAGACAATAAAAAAATGTCTTTCTGCAGCTTCAATACAGCAGTCTGGAACTGTCGGGTCAGGCTGTGAACCAATTTTCTTCTCATTACTTTTGATTTTGGAGTCAATACAAATTTCATCAGTGATTGTAGGGTGCATATCCTCGTCTGCATGGACCCTGTCACAGGAGAGTATGTGCACTCGGCTTAAAGATTTACGGAAAAGCAGTGCTGGTGAGTCAGGAGAGGGAGGAAGGGAAATGCTCCTTCATGTGGCCGCCTTGCTCGGGGTGATTGGCGGGAGGGAGACCTGGGGCTGGGGAGAGGGCGGGAGACACAGGCCTCTCCTGGGTCTCTGCAGGCTGGCCACCTGGTCGCCGCCTCTGCTTGCCTGGTTCCTTCTTGGGCAGCTACTCCTTTGCCCGCCGTTCCAGACCGGTCTTTAGCTCAAGTTTTCCCTCTCTTCCACGTCTCCTCAATTTACAGATGTGGTGAGAGTATTCCCGCAGCACACCGAATTGAAGGCCCCACAGAAAGTTAACTGTAGGGAAGAGGAAAAAGGAGTCTCAACTTTGCAGGAGTTAGTGAAATTTTGAGAGCATCCTGGGCAAAGGAGTCTTTTGTGTGGAGAGGGAAATCCAGGATGTCTCGCACGATTCCTCATTTTTCCTGCATCCAATTTGCATCTTTGCAAGTCATGGGATCAGCCCATCTATCATTAGGTATTGGCTTAATTGGACATTTTTTACGAGCCCAGTTTGCTATTGATGTTAAAAGCAATTCGCAGAAATGCCCTTTCTTCATGATTCGGTATTGGCAATAGCGATGTATGTTTAATCACATTTTCCATGAGTAATTATCTAATTCACATGATTACCAATATAAAACAGGAAAATAGAATAGGAGCTTAACTCAGTCCTGCTTGGGCGGTGACACAGACATGCAGAGGGACCCGGGTGAGGGCAAATGTTTGCTGGCTCTGTTTTTCCTCTGTGATATCGTGGAGATTTTTATTAGCAACAGGAGCTCTCTGAAGCTGGGCATGTGTGAGAGAGAGGCTATTTGGAATTCTGTTATAATGCAGTTTGAGGTTCGCTCTGTCTGCTTGGGTTCTTAACGTTTGGGCTGTCCTTTCGGAAGATTTCCGGGAGACGGAGGTCACATTTTTTATTCATGTTGAAAAATATTCATTTATCAGTATTGGTGCCACTGTAAACAAGTGATAAAGTGACAACATTTACAACAGTAAAACTGACAGCATTTACTTTAATTTTCTGTCATTTTGGTAATTATATCAATCAAGACCCAAAACTAAAATGATATTTTAGCATGCAGTAAGAAATGAGGAATTCAGATCTTAAAAGACCATTACAATTAGCTTTGAAATGTTCGCCATTTTACCATAATTGTTTCATATAGCTTATATGTCTTCATTTACAGCCGAATATTCTGTTGATCTTTTATAAACAAAGTAGCACCCATCTGCTCCTTGAGACACTCCTGGCGCCTATTCATTGCAAAAATAATACATGTCCTAATGACTTCCACATATTTTGAAATCTCCCTTTTGAAATTGGTCTTGGCAGATTATTTGCAGGTACTTGAGTTGCATCTGTTTGCAATTTTGCAAATGCGGAAGACTTTAATGTTGAGCACTGCAAGAGGGCTATTTTAATCCTCAGATAACATTGGCTGTCATCAAAAGCCACATTTATCTTTTCGAAGGTGGGGCAAATGTTTAATGTTAAAAGACAGTAAAAGGTCAAGGCCAAGGCTGAGGTCTGAATATTTTCCTTTCATACGACATGCCTTTTGTGGACTCTTCCTTGCCTTTCTTTTCATTTAAGTTTTAGCTTAATACCCATTGCCAAGAGGATGTTTTGCTGATAAAATGAAAGATCAGGAAGAGAGTAAATCTGAAATAATTGTGAACTCCAGGCTCTTGGGCTCATTACCACCATGTGGCCAGCAGCTGACCAGCTTTAGGTCGACCGTGTTTACCATGAAGAACTAAACAGCATGGTGCTGGAGGAGACCCTGGGCCTTGATGTCGTTGCTGGCCTGCCTCCTGGGAGGAGCTGAGACTCTTTGGAGGAAAGGTGGCCACTGCGAGACCAGTGTACGATCACCTAGCTGATGCCGCCCCTGGGCGGACCCCATCTGCCGTCTGCACTCACAGAGTCAGGGTGAGGCTTGTTTCTTCTTTGTTCGAACTCGGGAGCCCAGAAAGCTGAGGTTAGGTGAACGTTATTTCCAGAATGCTGTCTTTGAGCTGGTTGAGGTGGAGCGTGTGGAGCGAGCGGTCTTGTCCCTCGTGTTATCGGACCCGCTCGGAGCTGCTGCTGCATGTGGCTCAGCTTCCTCCGGCTCCTGACCTCCCTCCCTGTCCTCCAGTCCTCTCCAGTCCTCTCCAGTCCTCACCTGGTAGGGGTGCCACTTGAGAATAACCTGAGGCGCTGGTCCTCCCTCTGGTTGCCGTCTTGGCCATGAATAGCACAGGAAAGAGGGAGGAGTTACGCCACTTTGGCGGGTTAAATAGAAGTCATTGGTAAATGCAAATAGGATAAACACTCTGGTGTCACCCACACAACCTACCAACCCAGTTCACGTCCAAGCCACTTCCAGTGACTCTGGTGACAGAAGGGCTTTAAAACCAAAACCAGCTCCATTCTCTTAATCTGAGAGAAGAGCAAGCTTCATAGACAAGCAGATACAGCCCGGGTCTGAGGTTCACCTTCAGAGGAGGGACAAGGCGTGCGGTACTCCTCACGTTGCGGAAAATACCTTTGGGGCGAAAAGGGAAAGTATATGAGATGTGTTATTTAAAGAGTTACTTACCATTTCTCATCAGTTGGGGCCTCGGTCATCTCAACAGATTGGCGCCATTCAATAGACGCATGATTTACAAATGTATATTTTTATGTTACTAGTTCTTTAGTACATAAGTCATGTAGAGTAATTTAAAAATTTTTATGTTTTTATTATTACATTGGAATAAGTACACCATTAAAAATATTTTAGGTTTCTGGCGATTTGTTTAAAGACAAGCAAATTACCTGAAACCTATGACATTTCTGAGGGGAAATCTGAGAGAACCTTATAGCAACTCAAGCTCTCCTTTTTAATTTGATTTAGTTTTTTGCAGGGAGGTGGTGGTGATGGTGGTGATTTTGCATGGAATAGGAATAGGCATCTGATGTCTTTGCTTTTTCTGCGTCATTTATATTCTGATGCTTTCACATATGGGTGATTACACCTTAAAGAGAAAAGACCTCACACTCTCCTGATGATCAAAAGTTTCAAATTACTGAAGTGATACACTGGGGAGCAGGGATGCAGTTCTTCCCTTACAGAAAACATGCAGCAGCAGGGCTCCTGAGAGTACCCAGGGCAGTGACTGTCCAAGTGTGGTCCTGGACCTGGGAACTTGTTAGGAATGCAGGTTCTCAGGCTTGCCCAAGACCCATGGCATCAGAAACTCTGTGGATAGGGCCCAGCAGTGTGTATTTTAATAATGTCTCCAGGAGATTTGGATGTAGCTAAAGTCTGGGAACCACTGTCTTAGGGCATGTAATATGGGAATGGCTTTTCCAAGACTAGAAGTGTATCTGCCCAAACCCACATGTACACTCTGGAAGCTTCCTCATCTCCTGAGGCCACCACAAGCCTTTAGATCCAATAAGCCATGCCATTGGCTGCGTAGTTTGCATAAAATGCGAAAGGACAGATGAATGATAATGAGTTACTCTTCTCCTCTGCCTCTTCTCGAGTTTATTTGTTGGGGTTTCTTTCTGAAGTTTACCACTTGATCATTAGGATATTGAACATATAGAGGAACTCCGATGTCTTAATTACATTTATTTTAAACATGAATTCTGGAGAGTTCCATCCATCCATACTGCAACAGGTCAAGTGCAAATGTCTGCTTTTGGACTTTCTCGTCCTGTCTTGTGTGGAGCGATGGGTGTTTCCCTGTCCAGGTTGGGGACCATCAGGGTGGTTGTCCACATACAGGAAATACCCGCATTTCATGGAGTCACTCAGTTGTCTGTTTAGACTTTGCTGGGTGGGGTAAGAGGATTCTGCTTCCCACTGCAGAGCTTCTACTGGCATTTTTTTTTTTTTTTTAAAGAAGATGTTGGGGGTAAGAGTTTATTAATTAATTTATTTTATTTTTGCTGTGTTGGGTCTTCATTTCTGTGCGAGGGCTTTCTCTAGTTGTGGCAAGCGGGGGCCACTCTTCATCGCGGTGCGCGGGCCTCTCACTATCGCGGCCTCTCTTGCTGCGGAGCACAGGCTCCAGACGCGCAGGCTCAGTAGTTGTGGCTCACGGGCCTAGTTGCTCTGCGGCATGTGGGATCCTCCCAGACCAGGGCTCGAACCTGTGTCCCCTGCATTGGCAGGCAGATTCTCAACCACTGCGCCACCAGGGAAGCCCGCAATTTTTTTTTTTTTTTTTTGACAGAAATATCACAGTTCTGTGATCATCCTTAGGGGCCAGGAGGAGAGGTGGTGGTCAAGGCCAGCTCCATTGTCATGTGGGTATTGGCTATTCTCAAGCAGAGCTTTCTTGGCAGTGAGATAAACTCCTGGTGGTGAGTTTAGGATAGAATCAGAAAGGAGTTCGTTAGCCACTCACAGTGTTGCTACTGAGGGTCCCTCTCTAGGTTGGAAAGTGACAGGGTAAGGGTTCTCAGTTAGGAAATTATGCCCCAGGCACCAGCCATGGCCGCTATACTTAAGGCAGAGTTTGTAGAGAATGAAGCCTCAAGCCCCCAGAGGGGGAGAGGGGAAACAGGTGGACATGCCATAGTGCCCCGAACCACTCCTGCTCCCAGGATGGACGGGAGACCCTCGGACCCCGTCCCGTCCCATTTACTCCAGTCTACGCTGTGCTTCCTGAGGCCTCTACCGATGTGGCTTGCACTACATGAGACAATTTTAGATGATACGTCGATTTAAACTTTTAACAGTTGGGTATTTTAAGACCTGTTAGAAAAATATAAGTAGTACATCCTAGCTGTGATTTCACAGACGTTATTGGTTAAAGGTGAGGCTAAGTTAAAAAAAAGTGAGTTGCTTTAAAGTTAATTTAAAGAGTATTAAGTAAATAACAGTCCAGGTAGCACAAGAGACGGTGGGGATTGTGAAGGGGGTTTGTGGGTGACTGAGGTATGGAGACGGCTGCTGGGCGCAAAGGTAGCAGGTGCTCAGGGGACCCCCTTGGCCAGCCCCCAGGCAGGGCTCAGGCACAGCCTGGGTGCACACTTTGTGGGTACGAGTCCCACCTACCCCTCGTGTTTCATGCTGCTCTTGGGTGCACTTCTGCGTCTTGTTGGCAATGCAATTACTGGCACTGTGGGAGGTCTGTGTGGGTTCAAAGCTAGCGATGAGAAAGCTGGTTCACCCCTTTTCGAGATGTGTGTTTAGTTTAGGTTGTGACGATGGTGTTTCATAAAAGAAAAACTCCACCAACCCATTAAAGACAAGTAAGAACACTGAGTCCAGTGCCCCTCCCTCAGCAGACAGACCCCGGAGGGGCAGGCTGAGCTTGGCGTTTCCCTCCCTTCCGCCATGGATGTGTCCTTGAAGTCCAGTGGGAAAGAGGCAGTCACCGAACTATCCCACCGTGCCAAGTAACTCTGGGAGGACATGCAGTCAAAGGGTAGGCTTGTGCTGACTCAGAGGCCATAGGAGCACCCTTCCTGGTGCTTTGCTCTGGGCTGTGTTTTGCTTTTAGTGTTTCAAGGCTGTGTGTTGGGGGGACTCTGAGAACGAGTGGCAAGACACGCCGTGCTCCTTTGCCGGCGCCCCTGCAGTGCCCCGGGAGGGAGGGCTGCACAGTGGTCGCAGGCTTGGAGCAGCATTGTGACCAGGGGCTGGACATCTCCTTGTGGCATTTTCAGGGCTCTTGGTTGCTGGGTGCTCAGAGGGAGCCGGGGTGGGTGGTGAAGAGTGGAGGTACAACGGGGTTACTTCCCTGCAGTGGTGGAGGTGTGGTGGGCACCCGGGCTCCCTCTGGGGATGGGGCTGCCCACTCTGCTGTGCTCACACGCCGCCTCCTTCTCTGCACCCAGATAGTTGGCTGGGGTTGGTTGATTCAGTATTTGAGACTTTCTGGGGAGGACTCCAAGGAGGAGGAGATGTGGTTTCTGCCCATGAGGAGTTTACCACCCAGATGAAGAGGCAAGAGCAGCCCTGTGGGGACGACCTGTCAAAAAGCAACTGTGCCGGGGCACCCTGTCAGGTGTGGGTGCACAGAGAGAGGCAAGCGTGGAGAGGACAGAGAACCCCACAGTGTGGACAGGCGTGAGGGTGGACGTCCCCAGCGGCCCACAGACAGGCAGGGCAGGGCGCAGGACCCGCATCCTGAGGAGCAGATGGGGAGGAGGATTGGGAGTGTGTACATCTCCCTTTTGGAAACCCAGTGCGTGGCACACAGCAGAGGCTCCGTAAATATTCGTTACAGTGAGCTGAATGGAACCAGAGCCTGGCCGGGTGTGTGAGTGCTAGAGACGGTCTCCAGTAGAGTCATTTCAGAGAGCATTTCCTGGGTCCCTGCCCTGTCTCCGAGCCTGGACTCCGGGACCGAGCCACAGCCCGTGCCTGCCCCCGGTTCACCCACGCTCTGGGGCCATCACCCGTGGAGTCGGCAGCAGGGCCCTCGGGAGCTCCTGGAAACTCCTGCCCTTTTTATTAACTCGGTGTCGGAGGAGTTGCCCATGCTGAGGAAGGAGGGGAATTAAAAATCATGGGGTGTGTGCGTATCTGTGAAAGTGAAGATATAAAGGTAAATGCTACCATGAACGAGGGTATTATTCTCAACCCAGTGATTCCAGTATTCTGTACGTTTAGGTCTTTCTGAATCACTGCACCACTCAGTCCCATGTCAGAAATTTATTTGTGCTAATCAAATTTTCAGCTACTCATTCTGTTGCAAGAAATCTCCTATAGCCAAATTTGTGTGTGTTTTCATGTATTTATGGATTAAAATCAGACCCTGGCTTTCCATTGTTGTCTGTCTGTAACCAAATTAAAAGCTTTTCCCTGAATCTTTACTGAGGCAACTTTCTAGAAAGAAACTCCCAGATTGAGCTAGGCTGAAATTTAAACACACACACACACACACACTTCAGACTCACTGAAAAACTGCAAGAGAAAGTAAGAATACCCAACAATCCAGACACACAGGAAAGAAACTTTAAGTTTTTACTTCTAAGTTTGGCAGCCTGGTGAACTTGAAACAGGTTAGCTATGAATAAGCATAATCAGATCTTTCTTTCTGTCCATATTTAATTCAAATGAGACAGCTCTGTGGTGACTTCTAATACAGAAAGGCCACCCACCATGGTGGCGCTCCCAGCCAATGAAGCCGGCTGGCGAAATCTTTCTTAAATGGCACTAATCAGACCAGGGAGGCCTGCCCTCTATCCCCATCAGTATTCTATAATTCAGATGTGCTGATAACCTGAAATTGAATGTGTCAGGATGCAGACATGTGAAGGGAAGAGGGAACTCCAGGCTGGAGGAGCCGGGTGGCTGGGAGACAATGCCTGGGGGAGGGGGTTTCATACCCTCCCCTCAACCTCCCCAGGCCCCACCCCCATAGTTGTGTTTGTGTGTGTGTGTGTGTGTGTGTGTGTGTGTGCGCGCGCGCACGCGCGCGTGCATGTGTGCGTGTTATTGTTCAGGGCCAGGGACAAAATGGAAGGTTTCAAGTTCTGAAATATTTATAGGGAAGCTTCGGATTTTGTATATGTTAAATGAATTAACAGACATTTTGGCTGTTGAGGGGTGAATGGTAATTTGTGATTAATTTTTTTTGGAGCCAGGGCTATTTTAAAACGTTTCTCCCACTCTCTCGTACATGAGACAGACAGACACACACACCCACCCCAGTCTGGTGAGCACGTCTCACAGGAAAGTTTAACAAAAGAGTCGCTATTGTCACTGTCCCAGCCGGCAGCAGTACAGCTGAGGGTCAGTTGCTATTTCTATTTTAAACCTTGATTTTTGCAAAGTTTGTCTTTTGACTGTTCTCATTCTAATCAGGCTTAGTTAGGGGATCCGCTCCAAGTCCACACCAGGCTGTGAGGACAGAGAAAGATAAACCGGGGGGATTAAACAAAAAGTTCTGCTCTGTCAATAGGCGTGTGTGTGTGTGTGTGTGTGTGTGTGTGTGTGTATGTGGGTGGGGGGGGGGCAGAGACAGAGACAGAGTCGTTGGCCAGCAGTCATTAAACGGCCATTCCCTTAATTTCAAAGGAAGTGCATTTTGTCACAGAGCCGTGTATTCTTCCTGCTGCTGTGCTGGCTTCGCGTGCGATTTGTTGGCTGTGCCTTCAAGGTGCTACCTCTTCAGCCTCCCCCTTGTGCCCATGACCGTGTGTCCCTCAGAGACGGGGTACTGGCTGCTCCAGCCCTGCCATTCATCCAGCCCCTCGGTCCAGCCCAAACCCTCCCCAAATGCTGGGGTGCCAGCCACCGCCAGCTTCGCTGCTGCCAGGATCCCATTCCTCTCTGACTTTGCTTGTCGATGTCTTGATCAGCTCAGATGCCATCTTGTCTCTGCAACTCCCCCCGGGTCCTCTTCCAGCCCACGTACTGCAGGTTATGATGAAGTGTTCCCTTGGCAGTTCTCTCTTTGTGATAGCACCTAGCGTTCTCTCCTGGTTTGGAGACATCTGCATGAAACTTGTCTCTCCTACCATGTGGCGAGTCCCTGGGGGGCTGATTCGGTGTTGGGGCACCTCTGTATACCCCCGGGCTTCCCAGCATGGAGCTGGGCGGGTGCCAGGGACTACAGGCAGGAGGAGGCTGAATTGCTTGGAAGTGTGTTTCTCGAGGATTTTGAGGTCCCTAGTTAGGGCTTGCCATGTCCAGAAGTAGGGGCAAGGAGAGAAGAGGCAGACTCAGAGTGGGCAGAAAAAGTAGAGAAATACAAGTTGCCTTTTTCACTTTGGACAGACCTGGGGTCAGCTCATCATGCCCACCTCAGTCCAGGCTAGCTGTAGGTTGCAGGTCTGCTCTGCTGTTCAAGTGGGCCTGCTTTCTTGGAAGCTCAGAGATGTTCTTCCTAAGAGGCTGCTCTCTCAGCGGGTAAGGAGAAGGTCCCGGTTTGCAGTTTCTCTCTTCATCCTCATCACTGTCAGACTGACTGACACCATGTGGACTGCCATCCAGGAGGACTAAGAATGCTTCCCCGCAGTTTGGACCCAGTGGTGGCTTCCCCAAGGGAACACTTGGCATGTGTTTAATTATTCATTGGTGTTGTCGTCTGTATCTCCCTGCTCCTTGATTGTTTTGTCTTTCCCTAAAAATATTTATTTGAAATTCTGTGATCAAAGACTGAAAAAACAAAATAAAGCCGGATATTAAAATGAAAAAAAAATGTTTAGGAGGTTGGAATGTCAAGATCACTTTTATTAGAAAAGTTTACAAGGTGAAGCCACGAATTATTTACGTAAACTTCATATATCAAGCATAATACTCCCCACTGTGCTTCTGGTGAGCGATATTGGCTGGCATAACCTGGATTTAAAATACTTTCTACTTAAGACAGGACAAATTTATTTTAATTAAAATTAACGGATTTTTCTTGATCATATTTTAACACACACATACACATTCACACACATCTGTGTTCTGAATTGATAAAGAAAGAACTCTGGTTAAATAATCCACTTTTGTCTGACAACGGAATCCGTTATAGAGGTGCAAATATGCAGAAAGCTATTTGGAAATGCATCCTAGTAGTTGTCAGGTTTTATTATGCAGGAAGGTGTCATGTTTGTTACGAAGCTGAGTGCAGATGGCAGAGTGGAAGAAATGGATCACTAATTTTAACAATGATTAATGAACAGAGATAGAAAATGAATTACATTGGACTATCAGAGGCAAGAAATATTTTTGTGAAAATTTTGACTCATCTGCTGTGCTGTTCTCTGCAAATTATTTTCAGAAATTCTATATGTTGTCAACAGTTGACTGCATTTTCCATTACTGTCTATTTCTGTTCTTAAGTACTTTTGTGTTATTAGAGATACATAATTTCAAAATACCAATACATTCCTGATTACTTAGAGAAAATATATGTAACAGTGTGACTGTTCCATAGACGCTAGCCATAAAAGTCCTGTTTTATAATAATCTTTCATTCTTCCTCATTTTGTCACTACATTAGGAATGTTTGATAAAAAGAAGAGGGGGTGCGGGTTCTTCTAGCACATGCAGAATAAAGAAAAAATAGAAGTGAAGGTAGCAATAAAAATGTGGTCTGGTGGCTTACTGTGGTCTTAAGCTGCTGCCAGCCGTGTCCTTTGTGTCCTCTGCCTGGCATCGTGGGAGGCTGGGACCTGCCCGCTCTCAGGAATTAGCCTCGGTGGGCCGTGGCCCACCCTGTCCTGTCTTCTGCGGGGAAAGCCCCAGATATCCTGTGACACTGTCTTCCTTCAGACACAGGAAGTTATCACCAGTTCTTGAAGTTGTCTCAGTAATTTTTTCTTCTGATAGACCCATACTCTAGTCCTATCTCTCTGTTCCAGTGACCTTGGTATTGATAGTGAGTTTTCATGGCCTCATTTCCTTCATCAGCCTTATCAGCAGTTGTGTGTGTGTGTGTGTGTGTGTGTGTGTGTGAGAGAGAGAGAGAGAGAGAGAGAGAGAGAGAGAGGTCTGCAAATGAATACAGTTTAGATTTCTGCTCTTGGCTATAGGCACACATGTGTGATATCTCATATGGAAAAATGGAGAGTGATTATTTTTCCCCTCCCTCCCTCCCTCCATCCCTCTTTTTCTTCTTCTTTATTTTTTGGTAAAGATATTAACCATCTTAAATATGTTGGCTTCAAGGCATTTTATTTTCTTGAGATCCTCAGTGATTGAGACATGATCTACTAGTGTTTGGATCCTGTATTGTAATTGGTAGGCACTTAATTTCATTCATCACGAGCCAGTGGCGACATGAGTAAATGTCAGAGTCAGCACTTCAGGATACTTGCAATTTCAGGGCGACCCAGTCATAGCTTGGCCTTGTCTCTGCAGCCCATGGTGGCACCCACCTCTCACTCACCGCTCTTTAATCCTTGGCTTGGAGGTTTATTTGTATTAAAACCTTACAGTATAGCCCCTGAGGGCTTCCGACAACTCCCCAGTCTTTTCCCAAGAGTGATTCTCCCAAAATAAGAGGACTGCGTGCTTCTGGGCCCTCTCAGTGAGTGCTGGCTGGCCAGGGTCTGGCTTTCACACGCGCCTGAGCTGCCTCCTGAGAGCTGCCTCGTGTCTGAACAAATGGACGATCTATAACTACTTCCTTCTCCTGAAAATGAGCTTTCCAAGTTTCCAACTTGACTGTTTTATTTATGCTCTTGACCTGTAAAAACAAGCAGGCTGTTTAAAAAGCAAAAAGTACTTCCAATGATTAGAGTACTTAGAGTTGAAATAAATTGCAGAATGAAGAGGACATTCCTCGTCGCTCCTGTAGAAAATGTCGTGGAGGTTTTGCTACTTAAGGATAGTCTGTGGTTCTACATGTCAGGGTTTCCCCTGTCTCCCTGGCCTTGGGGTCCCCAAGGAAGGATTCATGTGTCTTCCTCTTTTCTTGCTTTTAGGTGGTGGAATAATCCTAGTGAACATTTAACGCATGTTTGCAAATGGTTCTAAGTCAAGTAGTTTGCATATAATTATGGTCCTGATGGGAAAACACTTTGGAAAAACAACTAGTGATACAATGCAAGTCCTGCTCAGGTTACATAGCATATGCTAAACACTGAGGAAACACACACAGTCTTTAGTGAACAAGGTAGGGAATGCTCCAGGGAGCCAATTTAGAATGTGACTTAAGGCGAGCGTGGCTTTTCGTGTCTCTTTCTTTTGGCAAGTGTGTTGAGTAGCGGTGGTCTCTAGAATTCTCTGTAAGCCCACTGCCTGCCTGGGGTGGCCACCTTGCACAGGTCTGGACGAGGTGGGTGTCCGGAGAAGGGTGTGTTGGGTGTTCTGACCCAGTGCGAGGCTTGGTGGTGCTCGGCTAGACGGTGCACCACGGATAACTGAGCACTGTGAGCCGTGTAGCATGGGTAGGGCACAAGCGGGGAGGGAGGGAGAATCCTACAATTCATGGATGGAGAGATCAGGAAGAATAAAAAAGAAATTGTGGATGATCCACTTAAGAGACAAGTGACTCCTAAATATAGAGCTGTCTCTATGATTCATGGTTTGGGTTGCCTTTGAGGTGGTAAGTCAGGGGGAGGGGCCCTCGGTAGGAATAATTTGAGGGTACTTGAGATTTAGACCTTTGGATCTGAGCACTAGGTAGTGAGTGGGCGCTCAGGTTATGTTTTCCTTCAAATTGAACATCTTCTCGTTATTTAACCTGTGTATGTTAATGTCTGTGTGAATCTGGTTTCTGGCTTAAGTCAGTCCCCAGCCTCTCCTCATACATGGAGAGGGGCCACAGCTTGGGGTCTGTTGGCGTGGCCCGCACATGGCCATCGGTGGAGAAGGCTGGCTCCACTAGCTCTAGAGCGGAAGTCGAAGGCAGTCTTGGTCCGGTTGGTTCTGGCTTTCCTACAGACAGCTGTTTGTCTTTCCACAGTTGTTGTCAGTCTTTTGTTTCGGTTGTAATTACCTTCATATTGATCTGAATTCACTCATCAAATCAGACCTGAAGAGTAAAATCATTTGAAAAATTATTTTAAAAATATCCATTTTAATGGGAGAATTCATCCAAGCCAACAGATGGGGACAAGTACCTACCCACACGATCGTTTGGCCACAATTGTTGGTATTTCCAGGGACCGCATATTTGAATGGGCGACACCCTGGCGTGCAAAAACAAGACCCACATGCCTACATTGTGCGTTGATGCCAGTCTCTGGGCACGTGCTCTCAGTGTGCCTTTTAAGCTGCCAACCCCAGGAATATATATTTAAGTTAGACTGAGTTGAGTAATTATAATAAAATGGCCTATAGCGTGAGCTGGAGTATATTCAAGATGTCTGTCATCCTTCTATTACCTCGGGTAAATAACTGATTGACCTTTTTGGGGCTCTGATACTTTACTAATCAGAACCTGAAATCTGTATAACAACACTTCATTTACTTGATAGACAAAAGAACAATTGCACTTGAAGTAATGTGATTTCTAAATAGACACTGCCTGTCAAAAATAAATGCATTAGAAGTAAAATGTAGCTCAAGGAGACAATTAGCAAACAGAGGTGACACCGTAAACAGGTGCACCCATTATTCCCAAAGCTTGTGGCAATATATTCGCGTCTTTTAGAGTGATGGAAGATCATGTGACGGTTTGGTGAATTATCTATCGGTATCATCTGACTGATGAAGCCGCTGCTGTTGCAGATCATATAAAAATGCATCTCACAAATTACATGGTAGCTGGGAAAAATGCAGGGGTTTTTTTTGTTTGTTTTTTTTTAAAGAACAATGCTTTTCTAAAGCTATGTGCTAGATACGTAATTTTTTATTTGAAAAGATGGAGACCATTTCATTATGCTGGGTATACAGTCGGTTAAGGTTGTGCAAATTCATTACAATGTTTGTTAATGTATAAAACATTTTCCATTCTGGTTTTAGTGACATTGGATTTTTTTTTTTTTTTTTTTTTTTATAATGTGCTGTTTCTGAAACATCTGCCATCGCTTGTTACCTGTGGGCAGAGGAGAGAGAATATACTCTTTCTAAGAATGTTTATAAAATCTTTACCAAAATGGAAAGGCTTGGAAGATAAGAAGGAAAGGAGATTTTTTTCTTTTCTGTGAATTGTTAGGTTTGAATTTTCTGGAATAGGAACTTTACCATGAGACAGGCCACGGGGCCTTTCACTGGCTGCTTGGTGGGATAGGCTAAGAAGGACTAGATTTTCTCAGGCCTCTCTGTCCCGCTTCAGTGGGCTGTGCCCTCAGAGTCACACTCCTGGAGACTTTCCTCGTTATTTATTTATTTATTTATTTATTTTTGTGGTACGCAGGCCTCTCACTGTTGCGGCCTCTCCCATTGTGGAGCACAGGCTCCGGACGCGCAGGCTCAGTGGCCATGGCTCATGTGCCCAGCCGCTCCGCGGCATGTGGGATCTTCCCGGACTGGGGCACGAACCTGCATCCCCTGCATCGGCAGGCGGACTCTCAACCACTGCGCCACCAGGGAAGCCCTCCTCATTATTTTTCATCTGTCACCTTTGCTTCTTTTGTTTGTTTTTTTTTTTTTTGCTATAGCATGCGGAATACTTGAGGGACCCATGGCTTTGGCAGTTACTGTTTCTTCTCGTTACTAATTCTTCTTGTTACTATAAAATCACAGGAAAACAGTGTGAAGTACTTTGTGTGGCCTCCAAATCGGTGTGGCCTCCAAATCGGTCCGCCCTTGAATTTTCTTTTTTTTTTTTTTTTGCTGTACACGGGCCTCTCACTGTTGTGGCCTCTCCCGTTGCGGAGCACAGGCTCCTGACACGCAGGCTCAGCGGCCATGGTTCATGGGCGCAGTCGCTCCGCGGCATGTGGGATCTTCCCGGACCGGGGCACGAACCCGTGTCCCCTGCATCGGCAGGCGGACTCTCAACCACTGCGCCACCAGGGAAGCCCCACCCTTGAATTTTCATGGCCTTCTCCAGAATAACCAGTAGCGGGAGCTAAACTTAATATGGATTGAGAGGTGACAGTTCAGTAGAATAGCAGCATTTTGATGGCACCCTATGCCCAGATGACACCACAGTTCTGTTGAATTTTCGAGACACTCTCCACATTCTGGCTGGTTTCCGGGTGGGAGGTGGCATATGCCCACTCTGCACCTCTGTCTGACTCCTCATATCCTTTTCAGTACTTTCTGAGGCATTCATTCAAGTTTCTGTCTTGGAGATGAAGAAGCAAGGATGGGGCTTTGGGGGCTGCCCCGCCTGAGGAGTAGAAATAGTTTGGGCAGCTCCTTTCCCTTGCTGTCCAGAAGATGGGCTCTGAGAGGGGGTGCAGGCCTGGCTGACCTACTCTGCTCTGGAGACACAAGTCAGTTCGTCTTGTGAGTTGAGCCAATGAGAAAACCACGAGATGTGGTACACACAGAAGTACAAACGGGCCAGCCAGTGGGGTTTGTGCCAAGTGCCCAGCACTCTTCTCCAGGGACTGCCCGAGCAGCCTCTGTGGGAAGTTTTTGGACATCAACTCATCAGAGAAGTGGTGGCCAGAAGGCTTCTGAAGGATCCGAAATCTCTAAGCACTGGAGAGGTTTCCTGATTTGCAGACATGGAAATCCTCCAGCCAGGAAAGAGCAGCTCCCTATGCTTCCTCAAAGCTGTTCTTTCTCTTTTCCCTTTGTTTTTCCTTTTAAATTAATAGACTTTGTTTCTTAGTTTTAGGTATACAGGAAAATTGAGCGCAAAGTATAGTCCTTCCCCACATTTTCTCCGATTGTGTTAGTGTGGTACATTTGTTACAGTTGATGAGCCAACACTGATGTATTATTATCAACTAAAGCCCATAGTTTACATTAAGGGATCACTTTTCATGCTGTACATTCTATGGGTTTAGACAAATGTATACACTATTAGAGTTTCATATAGAATAATTCCACTGACCTAAAATCCCCTGTGCTTCACCTGGTCATCTCTGCCTCCCCCAAACCCTGACAACCACTGATCATTTTACTGTCTCCTTTGTTTTGCCTTTTCTAGAAAGCTGTAGACTTGGAATCATACAGTAAGAATCATACTTTTAAAACTAGCTTCTTTCTCTTAGCAATATGTCTTTATGGTTCTGCTATGTCATTTTGTGGCTTGATAGCTCATTTCTTTTTATGGCTGAGTACTATTCCATTGTCTGGATGTGCCACAGATTGTCCATTCTCTTATTGAGAGACATCTTGATTGATTATGCATTTTGGCAATTATGAATAAAGCTGTTATAAACATCTGTGTGTTGGTTTTTGTGTGGATGTGTTTTCAACTCTTCTGGGTAAATACCAAGGAACATGACTGGTGGATTGTATGGGAAGAGTATGTTTAGCTTTGTAAGAAACACCGAACTGTCAAAGTGGCTGTACCATTTTGCCTTCTCACTAGCAATGAATGAGGGTTCCTGTTCTATAGCTTTGCATTTGGTGGTGTCATAGTTTTGGATTTTAGTCATTCTAATAAGTGATGGTATCTCATTATTGTTTTAATTTGCTTTTCCTTAATGACATATGATGTCCAGCATCTTACGTGCTTATTTGCATCTGTAGATCTCCTTTGGTGAGGCATCCAGATATTTTTGCCCATTTTAAGTGGGCCATTTGCTTTTTATTGTTGAGTTTTAAGAGTTTTTTTTATATTTTGGACACCAGTCTTTTATCAGATATGTTTTTAGCTGAGATTTTCTCCCAGTCTATGGCTTGTCTTCTTCTCTTAACGTTTTCCCTTTGTAACACCTGTGGGAACTCAGCCACGTCAGCCAGTAGCCTATATTCTCATAGGGCCAAACAGGGTCTTCTTACATTTGGGACCTGAGGTTTTAGGACACGTGAAATCAAAGATGCACATGCGGTATGTTTTCATCTATGGTCATGAACTCACACACACACACACACACACACACACACACAGACATGCACGGAAAAGAATAGAAAGAAATACACCAAAATATCGACAACAATCCTACCAGCTGATAGAATTATGTTATTTTTTCTTTGTAGTATCTCGATGTTCCAAATTTTCTAGAAGTGAGTACATATTACTTGAATAACCAGTTTTATAAAACTAAAAGTAAATGAACTGAAAAAGGCAACACCTGTAAAGGAGATCCCACACTGGTTCAGGTAGAACTTGTGTAACTTTGATTTTGATTTCAGAGAATATCTATGGAACCAAAATTTCAAGTGATATTGATACATTTTCTCTAAAACCCTGCTTCAGAAAACAAGTGAATTTTTATGATGGCTAAATTTGGCTGTCAGAAGGCCTGATTTTTTGCTCAGGCTGAAATCGGCACTGTACAATATAAACATAATGCAAGCCACACATGTGAACCTGTATACAGCTTTATATTTTCTATAAGGGAAAAGAATATAAAAAAAGAATGTGTATACACACACACACACACACACACACACACATATATATATATATAACTGAATCACTTTGCTGTACAGCAGAAATTAACACATTGTAAATCAACTAAACTTCAATTAAAAAATAAATAAAATAAAATAGAAACAAAACAAGACAAAAAATGTTTTCTAATAGCCACATTAAAAATGGTAGAAAGAAACAGGGGAAATTGATTTTAAGACTAAATTTTGTTTAATTCAGTGTATCCAAAATATTATCATTTCAACATGTAAAAAGTATAAAGATATAAATGAAACATTTTACATTTTTCCAAAAGTGATGTGTATTTTAGGCTTACAGCACACCTCACTTTGGGCAGGTGCATGTCACGTGCTCGGGAGGAACTTGTGGTCAGAGGCTGCCAGGCTGGACAGCGCAGCTGTTTGTGATGGCTGAATATTCAGGCATCATTTACCAGGCAGAGTACAGAGTACCTGAACAGCAACATCACTCGCAGAAAGTATAGAGGAAAGAGAAAACAGGCACTTTGTGTTTTCCAGTTCTTTCACATTTTTTCTTCAAGATAAGCTACTTCATAGATACCTTGTGATCTGATGATGGTATGAAATGTCTTCTGTAAAGGGATAAATATTTTTAATTCATATGGTGACACAATATACCAGAAAGCGTTTACAATTCAGGGGACTTTTTTTTTTTTTTTTTTTTTTTTTTTTTTGGCGGTACGCGGGCCTCTCACTGTTGTGGCCTCTCCCGTTGCGGAGCACAGGCTCCGGACGCGAGGCTCAGCTGCCATGGCTCACGGGCCTAACCTCTCCGAGGCACGTGGGATCCTCCCGGACCGGGGCGCGAACCTGTGTCCCCTGCATCGGCAGGCGGACTCTCAACCACTGCGCCACCAGGGAAGCCCCAAAAATTTGGGCGACTTTTTTTCTTCTTTTGCATACCTCCTACTCTGGGGGACACAGTTGTCTCAAATTTGCCATCCTGTAGAATCTTTTTTTTTTTTTGAATTTTTGAATTTTATTTTATTTTTTATACAGCAGGTTCTTATTAGTTATCTATTTTATACATATTCGTGTATATATGTCAGTCCCAATCATCTTATAGAATCTTGAGCTGATGTGGGATCTGCCTTCTCATGAATGGGATGAGACTGGGGCCAAGTTGGGCAAAGACATAGGGGAGAGGGCTAGGTACTGGCTCTCAGAGAAAACAGCCTCCAGGAAGAGCTGGGGTGCCATCCTGCACCGGTTCAGGCTCTGGGACTCCACCAGCGTGGCAGCTTGGCACCATGTCCAGTGACGTAGGTCTTGAGCCTTGTGGGAAATGCATGCATCTGGTCTGTGCCTCCTAGCCTGAGCACACTAGCCTAGAGGACAGGTTCTCCTTCTCTGCCTTGCCCTGGGTCGGAATCTCCCACCTTGGGGTGAGGCGTAGGAATCCATGTGCAGAATGGTGCCAAGGCGTGGGTGTGCTCCTGAGGGCATGTGGGGCCATGGGTGTCTCTGACTAGTGGACACCAGGCAAGCTTGGCTGCTTTGGAGACGGGGCTCTCCAAGGCCACGGGGGAGAGATGTTGTCTGGTACTGGGAGACAGTGGGGCACAGTGGCTCCCATGGTCATGAGCTCTTAACCTTGGGCAAATTACTTCGTGCCTAGTGCCTCAGTTTCCCATCGGTAAATGAACATGATAATGGTACCCACCTCACTGGGTTGTCATGAGGGTCAATATTGTCATGAGGGACTCTGGCTGGCACATGGTAAGTGCTCAGTACATGTCAGTTGTCCGTCTTACGAGTTCAGGAATGGTTAGGTCAGTGAACAAGTCCCTTCAGAAGTGGTGTGTGTGTGTGTGTGTGTGTGTGTGAACGTATTCCGGCCGTTTCCTGGACTGTATTTCTTTAAGGGCTCATGCACTCCTGTCTCCTTCCTGCACCATCAGCCTGGACTGAATCGCCAGCAAGGATCTCTTCCTTCTCCCTTCACTTTCCCTCTTTCCTTTTCTCCTTCTCAGGGCTGTTTTGACTATGAATTAATTGTAGGTTGGGGGACTTGCAAGCAAAAATCAAAGCCAATAAACTTCAAAAGGATGGGGAGGACCAGGGCCACCGGGGGAGTGCAGAGGCTGACAGGGGCTCTTGGGACTGCGGGGTAATGTGGTGGGGGCTTTCCATGTCCCTTCAAAGGGGACACCAAGTGTTTCAGATTGTCACTTAAAAGCTCAGATGCGAAACTTTGGAAATCTGGGTGAGAGGCAATGGTTTCCAAAACAGCTATTTTTATCTTTTGCCAGCAAGCATGAGCCCAGTGGAACGTAAAGTTAAACTTGGAATTTCTTGGCAAGGGTTAATAATCAATGTAGATCTCCTAACAAAGGAGATGCTGCCTTATTATACTGGGAAAGTTTTTTTTCTTAACTGTCAGTGAAGCAGTACTAATTATTACTCCAGTGTAAATGAGGTCATTTCCTATTAAGAGAACAAAATGCTTAGCCTCGCCTTGCCAATTCATACCAACTATTTTTCACACATACTCAGCTTTTTAGTTTTTTTCTAAATTTTGATAAAATCCATTCATTTGTATTAGAAAAGTGTAAACCATCGCAATAATAGTTGCCCATGATTACCCAGATGAGCTTTTGTAATGTGTGGGTTGTTTGAATACCATGTGTTAGCTATGGAACAATTAGGCAGCTGAATGGATCTTTAAAACAATCAGATACTTTTATCTCCCTGAAAAAATACATTCCTTGGATGTGTACTGTTAAACCGTAAATTCCGGGGAACATTAAACTCACGTCACGAGGAGAACTTTCGGATATATGTTGATCAAGGACAAAAAGACATCCAAATATCTTGTCTTCATGTTTTCATTTTTTTATGCAAGCAAAAAGATTTAAGGAATATTGTAGCAAACAAAGGGTAATTGTTTTAGCCCAGATGTTGCTTTTGCACAACAAGCAGGTTACAATGTTCCCACAGAGCTGATGAGCCCAATCAGGGAAATGATTAAAAATTGATTTTGTCCCTGTAATTACAGTATGTAAACTACTTAGCTTGGATTGCAAAGGAAGTGATTTTCTAATTACGTATATACTCTGGTGTCTAATGATTGGTTTTTTGAAGTAATGAAGAGAGAGCACTAACGACTCCTTGGTGTTCTGTTGTTTAAGAAAGACCATCTTTAGAGTAAGCAGCAACAGACAAAGAGTTTAAATTGAATTTTCAACACTGTTAATGTGCACATGGATTTGTTTATTAAAGAGACAGGGAAGTAATTTGATTGGCTCTGAGCATCTTGGCTTTTTTTCATGCTAAAGCATGTAAAAATACATGCACCGGGTCGCAAGCTGATGGGAAGAGCCTCTCCACTCCTCTTTTATCATCCCAGCGCCCGGGCTGATATCGCGGGCTCTCAGGTTCCTGTGAGCGTCTGATGTCTGTGTATCCTGAAAGCATTTAGATCGAAAAGGTATCAAATAGCTTCTCCATCAAAGTTACCTTTGTTTTAAAATGAAAGAAGAGGCTTCCTTTGGAAGCATGTCTGGGCAGCCCAACGCACTCCGTGTTATAATATTTCAGTTGTGTCCTGTGATGCTGGGCTCTGCATCAGGGTGGCAACTGCCACCCCCCACCCCAAATGTACGTGCACAAACACACAGACACATGCACACACACTCACACAGGTGCCAGCCCTGTATGTGGAGGCCCGACTGAGGTGGGTCAGTTGTGGGACCCCATGGGGTGGGCTGATGGGGTTTAGGAAAGAGCTGGCTGAGTTCCGAGCGTTCCTTCACTGCTGTGAGACACTCTGTGGCTGTTGAATAACAGCTCCTCAAGCACCTGTTCTGGCAGAAGTTAGAAGAGGGCAGTGGCTCCAAGGTGACCCCGAGAGCAAGCGTGTGGTGAGGCCAACAGATCAGGACACACTGCCATTGAAAAGATCTTTTGTTACTCATAGTTCTTAAGGGGAGGGGGCATGCCATGCCATGCAGTGCTGCCCAGGGGAGCATCAGGGTTGGTCAGGAAGAAGAAGGAGCGAGGGGAAATGCGGTTTCTGAGAGAAAGGCGCGGCAAGGCAGGGTAAGCAGACTTAGGATTGGCTAGTCAGATAATTTTAGCAGGCTCCGGGGCTCAGGGGCTGTCTCCGGTTGTCTGGTACCTGACCCTGAGGCAACTAGGGCAGGGGGACAGTGGTCCAGAGTGTGAGAGCCTGATACAGAAGGTTGTTGGGGCATGGGATCTGGATTGGTTGGTTTGCAAATGAAAGATGTGCTCCCAGGGGAGTCATTTGCTATCTCTGGGAATTGGCTAGTTCTGGGAGCGGCTGTCCCTGCAGGGTCATCAAGACCCCAGATGTCAAAGCATCAGAAACATATGGTTACTGCACCTGAGCCCTGGGTAAGGGCTGATTTGGGAGTGGTGATCTGGGCCACCAGAGTGGCAGGCCAGCACAGGGTGACTCTGGGCCCCCGTTATACCTGACGTCCTACTTGGCAAGTCTCACTGGCTGCACACAAAAGGCATCCTGAGTCTGCTTGCTTCTCCCCATCACTGCGGCTCTCAGCCCAGGTCAGGTCAGCCTCCTCTCTCACCTGGACAGCTGCAGCAGCCTCCCCAGTGCTCTGCGTGCCTCCACTCTGGTCCCCTCTTGGCTGTTCTCCCCACAGCAGCCAGAGTGATTCTTGCACAATGTAAATCAGATCATGTTATTCCCTTGCTCAAAACCCACCAATGGCTCAGAATAAAACCCATATTTCTTACCGTGCCTGCTGAGGTATTTGGATCCTAAATAGCCCACCCTGTCCCATGTTCCCGCGCACTGTCCATGCCCTGGCTCCGTGGGCAATGCACCAGCTCCGTCCTACACCATGGCCTTTGCATTCACTGTTTGCTCTGCTTATAAAATTCTTCCCCAGCTGTTCACAGGGCTCACTCCCTTACTTCTTTCTGGTCCCTTGTCAATGTCACTTTTTTAGCGAGGTCTCCTCTGATTACCTTATCTAAGGTAGTCTCTGTCACTGTTCGTCATTTCCCCAGCTTTATTTTTTCTTCTTAGAACTTATTATTTGCTAACATTATATTTTAATTTTATTTGTCACTGCTCACTAAGACATAAGTTTCGCACCAGCAGAAATATTGCATACCACCGGGTCCCTGGAAGCTAGAAGTTAGGAGACACGGGGGGCACTTGACAGGTGAGGGGTGAATGAGGGACTCAGTCCCTGAGGCTTTTTCCCAGGTAGCTTTCCTCACCAGGAAGCCTCTCCTGTTGGGAACTTATGGGGGTGGTGAGGGCTGTCACTGGGGCTGTGTTCATCCCTCAGAGTCTCGGAGAAGGAAAGCGCGAATCACTTAGTGCTTTGGAATGGAACTTCCAGGTCCATTCAGAGGAGCCACCGTGTTTTGGGCAGGGTCCTTGTCCCTAGCGGGTCTGGAGAGAACATTAAGTACTGAGCTGGGAGGGGCACCCAGACGCTTGGAAAGGGTGATGTAACCCCAGGTAGTGTCCCTTGGAGAAGAGGCTCGAGCACCCCTCTGTGTGCCCCTCCGCCCAGGAGAGCAGGTTCAGAGGCCTTGGCCCTGGACGACTGGGGTGTAATGTTCAGACAGCTCCAGACATGTCTCCTGTTAGCTGCACCCTTCTCCAGACAGAGGGCTGAAGGAGTTCTGCTGTCTCTGTCTCTGAATCCTTCTTTCCTAACTCTTGTCTGGAAGGAAAGCAGTTGATCTCCACTCCCATCTGCCCCGGACTGCCCAGACTCCTCAGCAGACAGCTCTGCTTCTGCTGCTGAGCCTCCAAGTGACCCCTGAGGAGGGTGATGCTGTCTCTCTAGGAATATACTCCGTCTCCTGCAGGGGAGCCTCTGGAGCAGAACGGGGACCAGGGGAAGGGTGATGTGAACCAGCCCTTCCTTCTTCCCTTCCATCCTCCTTCTGCTTCCCTCCATCTCTACTACTTCCCTCCCTCCCTCCCTTCTTTTCCTTCCTCTATCCATCTCCATCCCTCATCTATCCTATTGTCCTTCCACCTTCCCCTACTCCCTCCATCCTTCCTTTCCCTCTTTACTTCCTTCCCTCCCTCCCACTTTCCCTTCCACCCCTCCACACAACATTTACTGAGCTCCAAGCCCTCTGCCAGAAGTTAGGGACTAGAAGGTGAATGGGACGTAGCCCTTTCCCCATGTGCTGTGGGGTGACCCAGGGACTCCCCTCAGCTTGCTGCCTGGTGCTTTGTACCAGGCCCTCAGCAAATGGTAACTCTTGTTGTCACTTGTATGACTCTCCAGTTGTCATGGTGTAGGGTGGGCGACAGGTGTGTAATGACCACGGCAAGGCAACATGTTTGCCTAGGGGAAGGATCTTTTGTGGTCAACTCGGGGCTCATTACAGAGGCACTGTTGATGGGGAGTGTGTGGCATCTTTGTTCATCTCCTGACTCGCCAACAGCCTCTTCCCTCAGCGCCTTTTTGCCTGAGTATGGGAGGCTGGGCTCCTGGCATGCCAAGGTTTCCCTGGCTCTGCTCAGAGCTGCCTTGTCTCCCCTGGGAGAATTCATGAGGGAGGGGCATGCCTTGTCCCCTAGTGGGGGCCCAGCGGATTCACAGGGATGCCGCAGTGTGGGCCCACTGTGTGCCAGGACGGGCAAGAGCTGCCTGGACCACCTCCCACTTTTTTCCATCTCTGTCCTCCATGTCTTCCTGTCCTCTCCACCCCACTCCAAAGTCCCTCTCTCAGAGCTTTCCATCCCCTCTCCTCTCCTCCCCTTCCTCAGAGGGGCCTTGGAAGTGCCTCAGGCTATAAGCAATCCCTCCTTCCCCAGACCCCCTCAGTGCTCCCTGCTTTCTCTCTCCTGCCTCTCCAAGTTGCAGCCACCCTGCACTCCTTGCTACAGCCCAATGTCAGGATCTCTGAACCTTTGCCTTCCCCTTACCTCCAGCCCTGTCTCCCTCGAGGCCCTGCCTGCAACTGCTGAAGGGCTCAGCTCTCATGCCCTCCCTCCCTCCTTGGTGTCCCGCCGTTGGCCCCCTCTTGGCAGGCTCCCTGTCCTGCCAGACTCTTCACACAGTGGGCCATTTCTGGATCCCATGGCAGATCCGCTTGCCTTTGGCCAACCCCAGGGCTTGGCACACAGAAGGTCTGAGCCACTGACGGAACAGGTCTCCTAAACTCATTTGCTCCCTGGGGCTGGTGGCTGAGAATGACTGCATGTGGGCCTTCCCTGCGTTTTAAAGGGGAGGCAGGGGTTATCAATGTAGTGGATGGGATTTCAGGCATTTTTTTGGTGAGGTGGTTGCTACCCAAACCCCCTTGACTCATGCCATGCTTTTCGCTGCCTTTGTGATCTGCCCCCTCCTGCCCCTCCTCTGATCTGGTGGTACCTGCACCAAACTGGACTTCTGGGCAGTGTCTCCTGGGTGGCGCCCCTGCCCTGGCTCCTCACTGTGGGGTCCCTGTGGAAGGCAGGGATGAGGGGGGGCCTTAAGTCAGGGACCTTTTTCTGGTTATGTTACTGCATTATCTCTCAGTGCGAGTTACTTACTTCCACCAGAAGAGCTGTTACTGCACTGCCATCTTCCTTCCTCCCCATCTGAATCAAGAACATCGGTGTCTGATGTGGTCACCTTTGCCCGACTTGCAGTGACTGTAATGACATCAGACACCAGGAGCCCCTCCTATTTCGACTGGCTCACAAAGGCACAAATGGCACTAACTAGATTTCCCTTCCTGATGTTCCCATTCCAGCAGGAAGCTTGTTAGGCAAAACTTCCCGGGCAGGTAGCCACCGTTGGGCAACCCCCTAAGCACTTGGGGGACCCCTTACAAGAGCACAGCTCCAGCATAGCCTCAGGGCTGTGCTGGGGCCTCGAGTGATTGAGGACCCCAGGCAGATTGCAGGAGCCGGAGATCTGATCAGTGGTGTGAAGCCGGAGGACAAGCAGGGGTGGGACTTGCCCAGTGAAGTCTCCCCGTGTTCTCCCTGTCACTGGAATTTACAAGGCTTCTACGTGAACAGCCCCTGGAGAATAGTCCTCAAATTTTGCAAGCCATGAGCTTGGATATAAAATCTAAGTCTGTCCTCCACCTCCTGCTAAGCATGAGGAGCCTTGTGAGCAAATTAAATCTTCGTGAAGCCACGTCGGGTGCTGGACACCTGTTCCTCTCGGCTCTGGTAGAACCTAGGAAAGCATAGCATTGAGCGCGTGTTTTACATTGCCTAGATTTTCATGTTGAGTGACACAGAAAAAACAAAATGCAGAAGATAATCTGATTGAGGAGAGAGAGAGACTTGTAATCTCTGTCCTCGTTACAGATGGTTGAGATGTAGACTTTTGCTTTCTGTCTCAAGATAGGCAAGTAGGGCTTCCCTGGTGGCGCAGTGGTTGAGAGTCCGCCTGCTGATGCAGGGGACAGGGATTCGTGCCCCGGTCCGGAAGGATCCCACATGCCACGGAGCGGCTGGGCCCGTGAGCCATGGCCGCCGGAGCCTGTGCTCCGCAACGGGAGAGGCCACAGCAGTGAGAGGCCCTCGTACCGCAAAAAAAAAAAAAAAAAAAAGATAGGCAGGTAGAAATTTGTTTACAAATAGCGGTGTCCCTGTTACACTTTGAGAAAACACTTCTAGCACAAACTCAGCAAACACCTTTTTGGTTGCCAGAAATCAATCTTGGAGTTGGATGGAGTGTTGAAATCAGTGGTTTGATGTTCAAATACCTTGGTCTGGGGCTGCCACCACGTGCTCTCCGAATGCATCTTCTGATGCATTTGCAGACGCATCCTTAAATCTCTACCGGAATTCTACTTCTACAATATCAGAATGTACAATTTTTGAAGAGGGAATGTTTGCTTGCCCTATTAAGTCCTTTCTGTAACATGGTAAAACAAATTAGATTCTGCGCTGCACTGGCTCCGAGCTGGAGATCTCAGACTGAGGCTTGGCCTTGATCACCCCAACTGACGCTCTAGAACCACTGTGGTGGGCATCTCGGCTTTCCCTCTGGGCCCCTATGTCATCCTGCTGCTTTTCTGGTCTTGCTTCAGAGAGAGGACTTTGATGACACACAACACTCCTGACCCCTGGGTCAGTTGCAGATTCCTGGTCTGGACCCATTGAAAGCTGCTCTGGCCACTGAACCAGGCATAGCCAATTGAAATTTGGGTGAAATTGTGTGTGATCTACTGTAGGGGGCTCCTTAAATTAGGGAGCGAAAAAGAACCCCTGAGTACCTTCTCAGTTCCTCACTTTTAGAATTCCAGAGAGAGAGGGAGGGAAAGAGAGATAGAGAGAGGAGGGGGGCCTTACGTGCTCTTATTTCTTCTTCCATCCCACCTAGAGAAGAGATGGTTAGATGCCCCACCCCATTCTCTTTATGCAGGTGGCAATTTCCCATTAAAAGAAGCTGAGCAGCTGCATAGCACAGGGAGATCAGCTCGGTGCTTTGTGACCACCTAGAGGGGTGGGACAGGGAGGGTAGGAGGGAGACGCAAGAGGGAGGGGTTATGGGGATATATGTATACATATAGCTGATTCACTTTGTTATACAGCAGCAACTAACACAACAATGTAAAGCAATTATACTCCAATAAAAATGTTAAAAAAATAAAAGGTTGAATTAGACTATGTAAAAAAAAAAAAAAAAGAAGAAGCTGAGCAAATTTGGTTTATTGCAGCAAAGGTCACATAGTTTCCAGTTTTAAAATTGCTCAATGAATTGGGGCAGTGGGGGCTATTGAATGTTTTTGACTCTCTCAACTAGCCCAGCAAATTTTTACCTTGGCTGAATGCTGTCTACCTGTCTGATTGGAGTCGATGTGTCCGACACTGAGAATTTCTAACAGGTCTTATCTTTGCAGTTCCTGACCACCACGGCTTTAAGAATATCCACCAGCTACAAGGGAGCTCCGTTGCTTTCAGACTTGTCTGGTAAGGAACATTGTTTTGTAGTTTGTTGAAGTGGTGTCTGCCTGTGTCTTGTCAGGGAGCCAGACTGCCCTCTTTGGGTTGTGGGTCCCTGTGCTGGGTAAGAGTTCTCCCAGCTACTCCCTTGCCTCTTTGGACAGAGGCTGGGCTTTGGAGAAGCTTCCAGATTCAGAGGTCTCTGGGATCCAGCATGGGCCCCAGGTCTTCTGGGTGTGATGACTATGTGATGTCAACATGTGCTCAGAAGTTCTCAGATTGGGGTCACAGATGGGGCAAAGCCCTGCAAGGTTGGCTTATCACTGTCTTGTGTGACATCCTGGAGGGTCGCTGTCTGCTGGCTGGCAGCGGGAACGAGAGCTGGTGAGCTGGTGGGACGGCTGCCCAAAGCCAGGTGGCCCCTCCAAGCACCGCCCAGGGCCTGTCTCCCCACCACTCAGCATGTGGTTCTGCGGCTTGGCCCAGTCTTGGAGGAAACCTGTCTCCGAGTGGCTCCGTGCCTGTCACCTCAATCAGACTCAAGATCATGAACTCAGTCATGGAGTGTTTTCCCCACACTGAAGCTAAAAACTTAACATAAGAAGGGGCAGCGCTCGTATTTGATGTCTGCAACCTCCTCCTCGGAGGCTGCCCCTGATATCTCTGTAAACTCACCCTCAGATCTAATTAGCCAAACCCACCATCTCCTGACCATGGGCCTCAGAGGTCACTACATAAACCAGGGAAATTGATAGTGGAATTATGCACTTAGAAATTAATTTTGCCTTGTACTGAATATATATTTTTATTGCGACTTTATCTTGTTGAAAAAGTGCTTACTTCTGATTTTGTGGATATTACTGACCATGGATTACTTTTATTTTGGTTTTTACACAACAGTTATGTTAGAAATTTGCTGTTTTATTCTTACCTTCTTAGTAAAAATCCTTTTATCACACAATGGGTAATTTATATCCATTACCAGGCCTTTCAATCCTTTTCAGTGGGGCTGTCAGCGCCGTTGGCACAGTAATGATTAATGTGATCTAATAATAGTGTGCCATTATATTACCTTAGTAAAACATGTACCAACATCCTATTCGGATCTACCAAATTCATAGCTTCCTATAATATTTTTGTTGAAAGACAGGATTACTATTTTTCAAAGCTGATTTTTTTCCCCTTTAACATATTTAATGAAATTCGCAATTCTTTGCCTTAGTAATCCGGGCATTTGATTGGGCTCGGTGGGTGAATTTGACAGCTGTAGGCACTGTTGTGATTTGTCAGGGAGAGGCTGGACAGTCCCAGAGATCGGCCAGAGAGATTATTGTGTTTTTGTTGGGCCTGGGTTGTTTTGCCTTGAAGAAAAAAATGGCTGGATTTCCAGTCCCTTCTGACGTGTAATAAGGAAAGTGTGTTTTAGAGCGAAAGACAAAAGATCAAGTGATTTGGCTCAGACTCCTCTCTTTCCTGCCCTGTTTTTTCCTCTCTTGTCACCTGCCTCGGTCTGCTGGTGAACAGGACGGGCCGCACAGCCAGTGGGAGCAGCTTCAGACCCCTTTCCCGGAAATGCTCCTTCTCGACCCATCCTTTTTTCTTGTAGCTTTGGCTCAGCTTCTCTGGAGCCGAGATGGGGTTTCTCAGCCGGACACTGCTGACATTCTGGGCTGGGTAATTCTTTGCTGTGCGGCCACCCTGTGCAAGGTAGGATGTTTACAGCATCCCTGGCCTCTGCCCACTGGGTATCAGTTATGAATCCCTTTCCTCCGTTGTGACAACCAAAAATGTCTCCTGAAATTACCAAATGTCTCCTGGGAGGCACAGTTGTCCCTGCTTGAGAACCACTGGTCTAGTGTGATAGGAATATAAGCAGATTTTTTTGCAGTGTGGGGGGAATTCCAGTTGGAGTTCCAGAGTTTCCCGGTGCTTCCTGGGACATCTTTGGCTGTGGGAGAAAAGATATGTGGATGATGGGTACACACTGCATCCTTTTCCTGGCTGAAATGCAGCCCTCTTACTTCTTTCTCCCCCCGACTCTGCCACAGAACCTGGCCTGAATGAGGGCCTGAATCTTAGCTTCTTCCACTTAAATCCCATTATAATCATGCTTGTGATTGATAACATTCCACCTTTTCAAAGATCTTTAAAATCTGTGTCAACCAAGGATGACATTATTGTAGTGCCGGTGAGATGTATTCAAACAATTACACACTCAGATCGAAGTGGGAAGGTTTGTCCTTCTATGCTCGTGCCTCTGTGATATGGCTTTCACTAGCACCTCAGCCCCCATGGCCCCAGAAACCTTCAGCAGGAAAATGCACGGGAAGAAACAGCTTTTGCCCTTGTTACCACTCAGCTCTGAAAGCAGCTTGAATATTTGGGCTTCTTAAGGCTAGAAGCTGGGGGACGAAGGTGAGGTTGTTGAGCGCAGGGGAGAGAGAGAGAGGGAAAAAGAGAGAAAGAGAGGGTGAGGGAGGGAGAGAGAGAGAGATCCTCGTTTTTGATTCAGAACAAAAATTACTGCTGCAACATTGGCTCGAAATATGCAATCAACTGAAATCAGGAAAAGTATTTTGAAAATTTATATTGAAATACTTGAATCTAGATATGTGTGCACCCACATACATGTATATATTTAAATCAAGTATAGAGAAGACGAGAAATAAAGCTTTTGTCATAAAAATACTGCCTGTAGTATTTGCCCTCAAATGATCCTACCACATTGGAATACATTTTTGTACTGTTGGCATTTCCATAGAAGACACTTTTGTTTGTTTCTACAACTGATCCTTGATGATAACAACAAATGAGGAAATGGCTCTGATTTACCTTTGTGTTAGAGGATTTCAAATACATTGTGATGTTTGGTGCAGGAATCATTTTTGGTGACCCACTTCTTTACTGGTTTCTGGTCTGTCTCCCCTACTACAGTGTAAGCCTAGAAAGAGTAAGGACTTGCTGTATTTTGTTCAGTGTTATCTTCCTAATTCCTGGAATGGTGCTTGATACGCAGTAGGTTCTCAATAAAATTTTGGTGACTGGAAGGATGGATAAGTGGATACGTGGATGGGTGGATGGATGTGCAGATGAGTGGATGGGTGCATGGGTAGATGGGTGGATGGATAGGTGGATGGGCAGATGGATGGGTGGACGAGTGGATGGGTAGACGGGTGGATGAGTAGATGGGTGGATGGATGGGTGGATGAGTGGATGGATGGGTGGATGAGTGGATGAGTGTATTGATGGGTGGCTGAGTGGATGGGTGGATGGATGGGTGGCTGAGTGGATGGGTGGCTGAGTGGGTGGGTGGATGGATGGGACTCTATCTCAAACCCTAACAGAATCTTAGAATGGTAGACCCAGTGGTTCAAATGAAATCCCACTTTTTACCATCTCTTCATCCCTGGCCCTCCCAAACATTTTTTTTTACAACCAAATGGTCAGTTATAGAAAGTTATTCTTATTATCGCTTCTTTTCAATCAGGTTTTTAAAAAATGCCTAGGATTGTGCCAGGCTGTCTCTGTAAGTTGAAACCACATGGATGCCTTGCTATAAGAGTATCTTTAAAAATCCACCAGGGAATATACGCAAATGACTGGGATGGAAGTCATGGAGGCAGAGTAGGGGAAGGTGACCTCTTTCACAGTGAGACATGGAATGGAATTTATGAGGCTCAGAAGACTCTCCGCTCAGATGACTGGTTGTCTGTCTCCTGGGCAAATCTCTGTAATTTATAGTGTATTTCATGTTCTTGTAGAGGCTGTTGTGTGTTCTCTTCAGCCCTGCTATCCTGGATCTCTTTGGGACTGGACGATGCTCAGCTACCTGGGCTCAGCTACCTGGGCTCCTTGAGGAGATAGGCTGAGGCTCCTAAGTCCCAGCATGGTGGGTACCAGTCTATTGGAAAATGTATTCCCAGTGATGAGGATAAAAAGTTGCCCCACGCTTGACTTTAAAATTATTGCATAATGGACATCATAGAGGTACCAGTAAGAAAATAATAAAGAAGAGAGAGATAAATGACCTCTAAACCTGGCAAAGGTATGGACTCTGGAACCACATTTCCTGGATTGAATCATCGCTTCACCACTCACTAGCTATATGAGCACATGTCAAGGGATTACCCTTGTTGTGCCTCTCTTTTCTCATCTGTAAATTGGGAATGACAGTAATGACAATGTAGTAGATTATACAAGTAATTTATGTGATGTGCTTAAAATACTGCCTCCTGGCTCAAAGTAGGCAGTTAATAAATGTGTGTTGCTGTTATTAGTAGTATTTTCATTTTCTCTGTTTAGTCACCTTTTCCCCTTTCTCTGTCTTTATTCAAGATTAAGGAAAGTATAGGCCATTTCCAGATAATTAGCCTTCCCCCCTCAGACTCATATCAGAGCTAAGAACCTGGAGAAGTTGCCAGGCATGCGGTCTTCCTGGCACCCCTGGGGACCGTGGTTAGCAAGTTCAGAGAACATCAGAAAGGGTGGTGAGTTTCCTAAGTCAGCTTCCCCATCCCATTTCCTTTGTGGAAGGAGAGTTGTTGACACACCACTGGGATTTACTTGGTGTTTGGGGCGTGCATTCCTGGGATGGATGCCACGTGGTCATGGTGGGTGGGGACAGCCAGCTCTTAAAAGGGAGTGGAGGTTCTTGGCTTTTCTCCGCCACCCCATGCAAGTGAGACTGCTCTGCATCATGGCCCAATCTTGTATTTTTAGCATCCACTGAAATTTAATGTTTTGCTTTTGGTTTATTATGTATGCAAGTATCTTGCTGATAAATTACATGTGTAATTGTACTATTGGAACCACTGCTAGTCAGCGACAACATATAATTAAACTCACCCTTGTAGTCATTGAACTTTTCCGTCCCTGACAAGATCACTGACCACTCCAAGGAGGGTTTGCCTCCACGTCTGAGCCGGTGTGGCCTTGCCCCCTCCCTTTCTCACGGCCCTCCCCTCACCGTGCACCCCAGGGTGTGCCCTCACACGTGCAGGGTGGACTTCCTTCAAACAGCGCTGAGCCGGAGGGAGGAGAGGCTTGGGCTCTAGGGCCTAGAATGCCTCTCTCTCTAGTTTTGTGTCTATACCCAGATGGTTATTGGCCCCAGAGTGGGTGCTTGGTAAAGACTTGAATGAATAAGTCTTAGAAATCTCTTCATTTGCCTGTAAGCCCTCTTTTCACTTGTAACCCCGATACCCTTCCACTCATCTTCCTTTTTCAGGTGATGTCTACTGTGCTGCTCTTATGCCAGGGGCTAGTAGACCACAGCCACAGTGGGTCACACTTGGCACACTGCCTGTTTTTTTAAAACATTTAGAAATACTTTAAAAATTGTGACAAAATGCACGCAACATAAAATCTATCTTGACTGGTTTTAAGTGTACAGGTCAGTGGCGTTAAGTACATTCACGCTGTTGTGCAACCATCACCACGGTCCCCCTCCAGAAATTTTTCATTTTCCCCAAATGCAATTCTATACCCATTAAACAATAACTCCCCATTCTTTTCTCTCTTCTCCCCCATCCTCTGGCAGCCACCCTTCTACTTTCTCTTTGTGAATTTGACTACCCTATAGCTACCTCATATAAGTGGAATCAAACAGTACTTGTCATTTGCTGCTGGCTTATTTTGCTTAGCATAATGTCCTCAAGGTTCATCCATGTTGTAGCAGGTGGCAGGATTGCCTTCTTTTTTAAGGCTGAATAATATTCCAGTGTGTGTTATCCGTTCATCCATCAATGGACACTTGGGTTGCTTCTACCTCTTGGCTATTGTGAACGATGCTGCTATAACCATAGGTGTACAAATATTTCTTGGCGACCCTGCTTTCAATTCTTTCCAAAAGTGGAACTGCTGGACCATATGGTAATTTTATTTTTAATTTTTGGAGGAACTACTGTATTATTTTCCATAGTGGCTGCACCATCTTACGCTCCTACCAAGAGTGCACAAGAGTTCCAATTTTTTCACAACCTCGCCAACACTTATTTTCTGTTTCTTTTTGATGGTAGCCATCTTAATGCATGTGAGGTAGTATGTCATTGTGGTTCTGCCTAGTTTTGCAAAAGCAAAGGATGGCTTTTACATTTCTGAATGAATGAAAAAAATCAAAAGGAAAACAATGTTTTGGGACACATACAAATTACATGAAATTCAAATTTCAGTGTTCATAGATACAGTTTTCTTGGCACACAGGCAGCCCACTCATTTACGTATCATCTGTGGCTGCTTTCACACTATAGTGGCAGAGTAGGGCAGTTGGGACAGAGATTGTATAACCTGAAGAGCCTAAAATATTTCCCACCTGGTCCTTTACAGAAAGCATTAGTTAACCCTGCCCTGTGGTCAAAACTTGGGACCCCATATCTTGTTTAATCCCCTCCGCAGCCCACTTTGCAAAGAAAGTGAGGCACAACAAAGGTAACTTTCTTGCACAAGTCACACATCAGAAAATGGCCAGACCAGGACGCACGTGCCTGTCCCTGTGCACTGGTCACTATCACTTTAAATGTAATCGTTTAGAGGTTGCTCTTTACAGGGACCACCTACTGGGGTTTTAGTAAGCCTGAGATCAGGTCCTAGTTGAAAAAAAATTGTAATTGTATAAAAATCTGATGCTGTCGTTGGCAGAGGTGGCAGACTGAGGGAGAGAATGAAGCCGGGAGGAGGCGCTAGGTGAGCTGAGCTTTGCTTTATTTCTTATATTTAAATTCCAAGACCTGTGTCCTGTGCTGCACCGTGGGATGAGCTCTCAGCTTTGCTGAAGAAGGAGATAGTTTCAGGATGCCTGTGTCTACATGTACAGCATTTCTTTAGGGTTAGAAGAAAAGCTAAGCCAACCAATAACTTCTTCTTGCGTTACAAACGTGAATTCCTAACCCAGAGGAAAGAAAGCTGAGGTATACGGTCAAGAGGAGGACGCTCTGGTTGATTCTTCCCCTTTCATTCTCTTGGTCACATGTTGTTGGGCGTGAATCCTGGCATGGATATCTTTGGCCTGCTCCAAGTCTTTTTCTCCGATTGTGGAGATCTGCTCTCCCATTTCCAGAGACTGTCTTGGGCACCCCCTTGGCCTCTTGGGCTCAGGTGGTCAGCTGTTGCCAACGAGGGATCAGACAGTTATTTCTCTCGGCCTTCTCCTCTCCTTACCACCCTCTTGGTCCACCAGGATGTGTGGACTTGGTACCAGCAACCTTCTGATATTTCTTCATACAGAGGACAAAGCGTGGATAGTTATTTGTTCTTTCGTCAATGGAGAGAAAATTCTGAGTTGATTTTACATATTTGTATGCATCGAGGAAATAATCTCTCAGTCCAAGTGTTTAGGGGGTGTTGGGACTGCAGGAAGCGGTTGGTCCTGCATCCACCTCAAGCAAAGAGATGGGATCTCCTTTCGTGGTTGGGAATGCATGGCCTTCCCCCCAGGGACTGCTGTATTTCAACAATAGCCTTCGTGTGGTTGCAGAGTGAAGTGCGGCGGTGTTTTTTGGTGAACTTTTGGCTGTGGTTTAAGCCTGGCAGAACTGGACTCCTACCCTTACAGTTTTCTGGCTCAATTCATTTTGCACAAAGGGAAGTATGATAATCTGAGTTGATAATGTGATTGGCATGTTAGCACATTGCAAGAAAGACAGCAATGGCTTTTGGATTCTGAGTTTCATCCTTGAAAATTTATGGTAATGCCTCAAACAAGGGGCCTGCCCCTCATAGGTGCTTGGTAGATGTTCAAGGGATGAGTTAGTTTGGTAATTGCTTTGTGCCTGAGAATAAGTGGGAGGAATGAGTGATAACATAAGCCCATGCGTTTGGGAGATGGGGCTATGTGTGACTTTTCTTTCTGTTTAAAGATTAAGTTTGGTTCTTGGCCTGGTCGTAAGCCAAACTTGCCAGTCCAGAGGGGAGGGAACTTTGGATGGGGAGGTGGAGATCGTGTGTGTGTGTGTGTGTGTGTGTGTGTGTGTGTGTGTGTGTGTGTGTCTATTTGTCAGGATAGTCTGGGTGGAGCAGTGTGTGTGTTGAATTTTCCCTACCCTGAAGCCATTTCTATTTTCTTCCTGAAATACTGCAGAAAGATAGTCAACCTGTCCTTGTCCATGTGTGTGGATTGTTTCCTGTCTAAACACAGTTCATAACACACATGATGCTCTTATGAGTGAGCTTGGCTCAGCAGTAGAGCTTTTGTTCCTTAACAAAATATAACTTGAGACAACATCTGCAGTAAAAAACGTAAGTATGGCCCATGCTGGAATCATTCACCAAATTTCTGTTTCTCCTCTCCAGGCCCCGATATGTGTGCATTTAAACATGACTTCAGTGTTTCTAGAAATGTGACATCCCAAATATTATCAGACCTCCAGTAACAAGACAGTGAGTGGGAAGCCCCCTGGAAGGGTCTTCGTGTGTTTGCAGAATGGCCTGAGGGAATCACTGCCACCCCCAGGCACCACCCAGCTCCTGCCTTCTCAGGGGTGGGGGGCAGCCTCCACCCCTTCTCTCCTCTGAGGCCTCAGGGACTGAAGACAGAGAGAAGTTCAGAGGGAAGGTTTAGGCAAAACACGCTTGGCTGGAGGCTGTGTGGTCGTGGGAAGGAGGGCCGGCCTGATCCCCCACCTGCTGCAGTAGCTGCGGTGACCTGGGAAGTCTCAGGCCATGTGGCCTCAGGTGACCACCCAGGGGGTGAGTGGTTTGACCCACATGGAGTCTAAGGTTCTTTCCAGGTCTTAAACAGGACTACCTAGACTAGAATGGTAGGGATGTCTGCACAACCCCCCAGAGGATCTTGGTAACATGCAGAGTCTGGCTCAGTAGGTCTGGGGGACAGAGGTCCATACACCTAACAGGTCCCCAGGCCATGCTGCTCCTTGGACCGCACTGAGGGTAGCCAGGGACTAGATGGTGGCTGCTGACTGGATCTGCGTGGGGAGCTCCCAAGACTTACCAGTGTCTGGACCCCACCCCAGACCAGTGAAATCAGGAATCACATCGGGGGGAGACGTTGAGCATGGGTGCTCATGTGTAGCTGGGTGCGAACCACTGGTGTAGTGGCATCTGAAATCGCCTGGAGGGCTTGTGAAAACACAGCTCTGGGCCCCAACCCAGATTTATGATTCAGAAGGTCTGGGGTGGGTCGAAGTATTTGAACTTCTAACAAGTTCCGAGGCAATGTTGTTGCTGCTGTCCTGTGAGAACCACTGATCTAATGTCATCAATTAAGTTGATGGTCATTACACAGACCACGAGGGAGTAGGCGCGGAGGCTCCAGGATATACCAACCCCTCCAACCAGGGTCACTTCGTGGGCATCTGTTTTATACAGTGAACTTCCTTGGTAAGCTTTCATTTGAAAAGGATTTGTGGGTAGAAAAAATGTTTGCAAACCTCTGAACTAAAGGCAAGACTTTTAATCATGGGGCTGGTGAATATTTATTCTGCAACTGAGAGGAAAACCAGGCAGGTTCTCTGGTCCTCTTTGTTGCCAGATGTGGTCATTTTTGCCCCAAATCCTGGCCTGTCGCACCATAGTTGTTGAATGTTCCCTCTTGCCTCTCAATGCTCACACCTCGGGGAGGCGTCTGGGGGCGGGGGCCTGGCATGGTGTTCTGCAGCTCTGCTCGTGGTGAAATCCAATGTGGGCAGCTGTTAGGGCCTAGTGACTATTTACCAAGTGCCAGGCGCTGTCCTCAGTCTATGTGCATGATCTCATTTAATTCTTGTAACGACCTCATGAAATAAGTACTGTCATTATCCCATTTTGTGTGTATCCCAAGTATTTGCTGCTGCCTCCCAGACTAAGAGAGGGTAGAGGAAAGTGGCCGTTGTTCAGGCTGGAGGGAAATGGGCATTGCTCTTGGTAAGGGCAATGGGGTGCATGGACAAGGCTTATCCTGCAGGTATTTTGGGAAAAGAGCAGAGCAGGTCCATTGGCCCGCAGGTCCACTGCCCAGATGACAGGCCTGGGCCAGGTGGCAGCACTCAGAGCCCCTAGCTGTGCAGAGTGGCCAACCCCTTGGAAGAAGTCACTGTGGCCGTCCTTGGTCACAGATCCAGGAGGCCTTGGCCAGTGAGCTTCCTCTTGGGTCACAGCCGCTTCCTTCAGCCTTTAACTGTGCAGAAGTGTCTGGGGGGAGAGTCTGGGAACCGGCCAAGGGGAAGGTTAGGTGGATCTCTCTGGTGTCCAGGCGGTGCTTCTGCAGCTGCTGGCTCAGAGCAGCTGGCTTGGCCAGCCCTCAGCTTGCTCTCTGCCCCGGCAGCCCTGGGGGATCAGGATGTGTCCAACACAGCAGGTTCTTGCCGAGACGTCATGTTAGAGAGAGCTCTTGTCCCTGCTCACCCGGTGTGCATGGGTCAGAGTTTGGGGGGAGGGAGGCGCACATGGACACGTGGTCTTCCGAGTGGCATCGGGCCCTGGGTGGCGGAGGCTGCAGCATCCTTTAGCCCTCATTTGAGCCACCTGCTGTTGATCTTGCACTTGCACTGGGCTCCCCTGATGTGACTTGGGCCTGAGAGTTTAGAGCTGGTGTCTGACAGTGGAGAGAAGACGTGAGAGCAGAGCTCACTCAGCAGAAGCTTAGTGATGGCCTGAGATGCCCCACAATCAGTGTGAAGCCCCAGCCAGCCAAGACCCACCCCGGTGGCCAGAACTATGCTGCGTCCCCTGTGTTTCAGATACTGAGACCATCCCCACAAGATTTCCAAAATCCTCTTGAAGCCCAGTCCAGCATCACGCCAAGTACCTTCCCTTCAATTTGTCCATCTTCAACTTTCAACTAGATAGGTCTAATGAAAGGTTGATTTGGAAACTCTACTGTGATGTCATTAGGTACCTTATTACTGGAGTCTTTCTAGATGCAATTCTATAATCTTTTAGTGTGCCTGGCAAAGATATGTGTGGGAAAGTTTACATCCAGCTTATCAAAATTTCTACCTAAGTGATTTTCTTAATAGAACACATTTGACCCCAAGGCATTTCTCTTTTGAACCTTTGAGGGATTTATGACTGAACTTTAAAAAGGTTGTTCAATTCAGATAGCTGACATGTTCTGGAATGGAGCTGCACCTTGTGAGGGTGCAGATAAACCTTTTCCCCCCCGACAGGGTCACAGGCGCCAGCCACCCAGGTAGGGCACACACCATCTTTTCTGCAGAGTAGCAGGAGGATGTAGCCAAAAGATAAGACATGCAGGTATTATCTTAGAATATGCAGAGAGAATGACAGCTCAGGTGAAGGAGTGGCCATGTACCAGGGTGAGGCTCTCCCTCAAGTAGCCCTTTTTCAAGACTAAATGAGCAGCCTCGACCATGAGTCTGCGCTTAACTCTAGTCCATACATAGAGCTTGGGTAGCTGACGTGCCAGGAAGCAGCAGCCTCCTGGCCTTGCAGAGAATATACTTTATGAGTTGAGCTTTCTACATAGACCTCATGCCCCCAGGAATCCAACCAGGTCCTCCTAGCACCCCTTTCCCTTTAGAACAGTGAGCTAAACCTGAGAACCCGTCAGAAATCAAGGAGGCATCAGCACACGCTTCGGGTCAAGCCCAGCCTCTAGGTCGCATCTGAGCCAGAGGCAACATGCCCAGGGTGTCCTCTGTGCATCACACCCGCATCACTAGCTGTGCAGAGGGACCCGTGCTCTTTCTCTACCTTGGGCAGTGCCGAGGACCATTGAAGCTGAGGGTTTGGCCTGGCCCAGAATGTGGAGTTGGAGCTTCGCGTCTCTTCCAGGGTTTCCCAGAGGGAGGTCTCATGTGTGCCAGGCTGGCCTCTGTCTGCCACCCCACCCTCCGGTCTCTCAGACACAGATTCTCCTGGTGGCTATTTGAATGAGAGTTTCCTAATGCTGGTAGCTCTGGGGTGGGGACGTTAAGATTGTCAACTATGGAAGAACAGTTTGCTGACTCCTTCATCCCGTCTCACTACCAAGAAACTTCAGGAATCTGGGAGACATGGACCAGGGAGCACCTTGTGGTGGTGGTTGAGGAATTACCAGGAGAGCCTGTTTCCTATGAGGTTCCCAGGCCTCAACCTGGAGGCGTGCTAGTCTGGAAAGGGGCCTGGGAGTCTCCATGTTTCACAAGCTCCTTTGCTAATGCCAGTGTCCTGGAGTTATATTAACTCTGAACATAAATTTTAGTGGGTGGACAATGCCCCAGCCTGCACCTCAGAAGATTCTGGTAGCTTCTTTCTTACTTCTCAGCTGAGGGACTTTGGGTCAGACATATTCCTGGACCTCAGTTTTCTCACCAATAAAAAGAGAAATTAGGTTTATGTGATTCCTAAGGGTCCCTCCGATTCTGAAGTTCTAGCACATTAAAAACGATCTGCAGTTTAGACCTGGCAAGTTACATTCTCCCCTGAGAAGGGGGCCTGGAAAAGAAAGAGAATCTGCAGCATGAGAGGGTGGGTTTTGTGGTGTGAGGCCAAGGTTATAAAGGTAGCCTTTGTGAGAGAATCATTTGTGTTTATTGAAATCGCTGATTTTAATTGCCCTGGATGCTCCCTTGATAAAAAATTATAATCCTCTATAAATTATGAATACCTTGAAATTCACAAATTCTATCACTTTTGTGATTGGCAACATTAAATAAGAAACATCTGGACATTATTATTTTTAGGGATTTTTCATCTGTTGATTTAGAAATCTGGGGCCTTTATGAAACTTGCATGAATATTCTTTTATATTCACATCTACCATCAAGACACAAAGAAATAGCCGAAAAATATTGTCCAGTGATTCTTTGATGCAATGCATGTGTTTTTTAAATAACAAATCCATTGTGAATGAGAGGAGATATAAACTAGGCTGTGTGTGAGTGTAGGTGGGGGGAGCAACTTGATCTCCTGAGAGAGAATAGCCTGACAATTCAAAGCTACAGGAGTAAGAAGGTTTAGATTTTATATATACTAATACAACGTTTTAAAATAACAATATAATTTTGGACTGATGATATCAGAATATGGTATTCACTATTTCTCAGAATGATCCAACTTAGAACAATGTATTCTGAGCAGGTTTGGAAAAAATAGGTCTAGCATCCCGTGGTATAAGATAACGCATTAATTTTTATGAGTGAGTTATGAAGATGTACAACTCGGTCAAGAGTTAGGATAAACATAATATTCCTTAATTAATCCATTATGCCATGGTATACATGTGCCGTTTTTATTACCTTAAAAATGAAAAATGTCAAAAAAGGAAATTGCTGCTCTTTTATATCAAAAAAGCCTTTTTTGAAAAATCATAAAATGTCTAATCTAATTCACCGAATAATACTAATGAGCTTAACAAGCCATCTCAATGCACAGTTTAGGATAAAAGGTCATCAGTTTCTGGCAGTCAGATTCCAGTACTTTTTTAGATGAGGCAGAACCTTTCAGCACGAAATATCGGAAATGACATGTGTGATTAGAAGTGTTATTAATAGCTATTTGTTATTAATATGGTAGAGATTTAGAAATTCATATCATACCCTCCCTGCATTTTCTAAATCTTATGGCTGCAGAGCCAAGAGCGTTTGTGGAGCTGAGGCATTGCCCCTCAGATCTGTTTAACTTGTTGCCCATCCCGGTTCTGAGTGGTGTTGAGTAGGGATCTCACACACACACACACACGCACACAGAGATTTCTGTCTGATACTGCATTTAATTTCCTCGAATCTCTCTGAATCCCCTGCACTTATTTTCTGGCGTCTCCCTGCTCTCTGAGCAGCGTTCCTTTGCTCTGTATGTGTCAGTGTCATCTGCCTGCTGTGTCTTTTGTCTCATCACGGAGTGTGCCTTGTAGAGGCACCTTTGGCAGTGACACACACGGTGGCTGCAGTCAGCCTTGTTATGGAAAAGAATTGCCCGGTGGGTTGAGGGAATGGCCAACAGCAGACTAGAATCATGAAGCTGAAAGGAATATTGCCGACTGGAGGTCATTTTTCCCAACTGAGGGGCAACAGTTTGCCACTATAAACTGCACATTGCAGTCAGTATATGTTTTATTAAACCATTTAAGGAACTTGGGAGCCATTTCATTTAAACTTCCTGCTTGATGTAGCTCGGGGCCGAGCCCAGAGCAGCTCATGAAACAGGCCTGGAGTTGTTTGCAGAAGAAATACCCGCAGTGCCCAGCAGGATGCACTGCAGATGGGGAGCCAGGCCAGGCCAGGGTGGCGCCCAGGACTCTGGGGTCCTCAGTGTTTGAGGGCACGAGGTGCGCGTGAGTGTGTGCAGGGTCCAGTCCCAGCTCTGTCACTGACCAGCTCTGTGCTTTATCTTTCAAAATAATTAACAGAATGGAATCAGGAATTTTGGCTTTTTCAGTCCTAACTGGTGGTCTTTAGTAGGTGGCCTTAATTCTATAAAGTTATATAACCAAATCTTTTGTCTAATTGGTAACTATATTTAGGAGGTAGAGAAATATGTGAGCTATTCGTTTCGATTAAATTTTTTATTATGCACTCTGCATTTGGATTGACAACTATTAATATTAAAGAGCTTGGCCAAATTGAAATTTGTATTGCTGGAGAGACTTAAATATAATGTATGATGCTGAAAAAAAAAAGCCCGGGAAATATGGGAATTAGGCAGGGTGCAGACAGGTCCCTGCCAGGTGCTTATGTGTGCTCAGCGACACCAGCCCCAGCTCTGCAGGCTGAGGAGGGCATGTGGAGGGCTCTGCAGAGCTGGTGTCAAGGTGTCGGGACCCGAGTTACTTTCATGGAAATGACACTGACACTAAATAAAGATGTAGAGAACTTTTGAGCATATTATAGAAATGATTTTTATAATAGCTGTTTGTATACAGTATTTTCTCCGTCACTAATAAGGAGGTTTGGGGGTAAGGCAGAGGAAATCATTCTAAGATAGGATAGTACACATATCGCCACGGTAATGAAGGAAAAGAGAGGGCTTTTGTTTCTTCAGAAGCCCCTAAGCAGATTGAATTGATGTTCCGAGGGAGGTGGAAGGCTCTGAGCATCGTGGATGAGGAAGGACTCGGGGACATGGCCACATGGAGGATGCTCTGGGACCAGGGGCGGTTCCAGTTCTAGCTCTGCTGCGGGCAAGCTCTGGAACTCCAACCCAGGGTTTCGAGTCTTTGGGGCTCAGTCCCCCCTAACAATGCCTGTTGCTTTCCGCAGTGCATTGGAGGGTCACATGCAGGATCCTACCGGATTTGTACAGAGACCCAGGATGTCTGCAGAGACTGGGACTCTGACAGGGGAAGTGAGACGTTTTGTCCACACAGCCTCTGAGTGACAGGCACAGGACTACAACTCAGCTCTAGAACTTAGCCTTGGGACACTCTCAAGAGACAGTGTCCTCTTTTGGAGTCTGAAAGTCTGTAGAGCAGAGAGGGTCAGGCTGCAGCCCATAAGCCACTGGCTTAATGACTCCTGTTGGCTGGTCCTCACATGCTCCAGGTACCCCCCCCCCCCCGCCACCTTCCTCGTGGGCCTTCTTGCTGTGCCTTCTGTCTAGAAGGTCAACCCCATCTCCATCCTCCACATAAACTCCCCAGTGGCCTGGGCTGGTGTTCACCATACTCTCGATGAGACTGACCTGTCCCTAGGCTGGTCTTTGCCTTCCCCACACTGTCCCCGAGGGCAGGGCTGTGCTTCCCTCCCTTGCCTTGCCCTGCACCCTGGTACCTGCACACAGAGAGCACTTAGTATGTCTGGGATGCACGCACCAGATACCAGTCACCAGGTCTGGCTGGCAAAGCAGGAACAAATGATAATGTCACACTTGGTGCTGTGTTACTTAGTTCATACCTTTTTTCCCTATTGGACTATAAACTCTGTTTTATCTGTGATTTTTACATAATTCTTCCTGACATTGGGAGCTGGAATACCAATGTAGGGAAACCTCCATTTGCAGGGATGCTCAGAGAATCAGTGGTTCTGATTCAGTGGATTTTATGGACACTTGAGGTTTTCACCTGCAAATACTTTGGCTCTAGACTCTTTGATTATGTTTCATTTTTCAATGCCCATGAGCTCTGGGTTAAGAGGGTTTTTCTGAGCTGGTGTACAGGTCTCCTGGAAAAGGGACAGGGCATGTCACTTGTGTCCTCACTGTCATCAAGCCTACTCTATCTTTCAGTCATGACTCCAAACTCCTGGAGGGCAGAACCCTGTCCCAATCATGCCTGTTCCTCTCCCACCAGTTAGCTGGGTGGCTGTCGCATCTGTGCTCAGGACAGGTTCTGTGTGATGGAGAGATGGATCCAGGGCTGAAGGTGGAGGACAGAGGTGAGCTGACTGGAGGCTTACCCCAGGACAGCCTCCAAAAGTGTTTCTTTTTCACTAAGTTTCCATGATCAGCTAGGTTCACAGTTTCTCTGGAAAGAAGACACCTATGGGTTGTGTATGAAAAGAGCGTCTGGTTACCTGTTTGTTTTCTGACACTAACATAGCCAAACAGTGTCAGTGTCCCTTGGCCCACACAGTCAACTGCTGCTTCCTAAGGCATGCATCTGAGGCTCTCCTGGCCTTTCTGTGTCTGTCTGTCTGTCTCTCCACTGGCGTGTATAAGGCCTGTGGTGGTGGCAGGCTGGAAGTGCGAGGAGGTAATACTTCCGGAGCAGCCCTCTGTCAAAGCTGGGATGGCGGCTGGCAGATGGAGCCCAGCCTCTTCGCTTCTTTACTGGGACAGCCTGGTGTGGGTCCCGTTCAGGGTCTCAGAGCACCCAGGTGGGATCAAGGCCCAGTTGCCCTCAGGCTAGCCCACCCCTTTGCCCACTCTCTCTTGGCTTCCTTCCTCCTCCACATCCCCACTAGCCCACCGACTGGCACTTCCTGGCATCACCTCCCACACAGACCCCTGCTCTTCCATCTTTGTCTCAAGGCCTCTTCCTGGGGTTGCCCTGCAGAACCTGATGGACAATTTTTAAAGCCAATTCACTTATGCTTTCTTCATTTGAGCTTTACAGACATCCCTGAAGGGAGGGAGAGGAAGTCATTACCCCATTCTCCAGATGGCAAAGCTGAGGCCCAGAGAATTTGTCAGAGCTGGAGCCAGCTCCCGCCCTCCTCACTTGGCTGATTTGACAAGGGGGAGCCGGGTTGGTGAGCCGTCAGGGACTCCTGCTGCCTGTCCCCAGTGAAGGGGGAGGGAGGCAGCGATGTCCCTAACATTTGGGCTGACAGGTAAGGCGACTTGAGCAGTGCTTTGCTCCCATTCAGTCTGGAATGAAAGCGGGGGTGGGAGGTGGGCGCGGGGAGAGGGTCGAGGTTGCCATATTACAGAGGGTGGGAGGCCAGGGCCCACAGGACTGCCTCTCGTGGGGCAACTTGCCAGTGCCTTGATCTCCCCCCAGTTTTGGGGGAATATGGGTAACAGACTGGCCCAAGTCCCCTTAATGGGGCTGGAGAGGAGCTCTAGGAGCAAAGGCATGCTTGCAGCTGCCCGCCAGTTGGCAAAGGCGCCTCCATCAGAGGAGGTGTGTGGCCTCGGGAGGGCTCCTGGCTGTCCCTCACCTCTGGGTCGGGGAGACTGCCTGGGGCAGACAGACGGATCTGTCCCTGGCACATTTGTTCATCTGAAGCTCTGCAGAATTTCACGTAACAGCCCAGGAAAGCAGCCTGAGAAGATTGGGGAGGCCTGGGGCATGGAGGGTAGGAGGCCAGAGGCCCTGCAGTTCAGGGCCTGAGGCTGTGCTTTATCCTTTCTGGGCCTTGGTTTCCCAGATGGGACGGATGGCGTGCGCTCCACATCAGGGAAGTGGAGGAAACCCGTGGGCTCGAACTGGGTGGGAGACTGTAGAGGGAGAGGCGGTGTCCTCATTGGACCCCCGAGCACCCCATGTGCAGGGGGAGGGTGGGGAGCCCTCCGTCTGCTTGGTAAACAAAGGGCTTTGGGAATGGAGGCGTGACTTGAAGCGAGCATCTGGGCAGTCAGTGTTCCCAGGGAGCTTCTACCCAGGCAGCTCCTACCCAGGCAGCTCATGGCCTCAGTTACACGCCTCTCAGATATGTCCTGAACCCCAGCCCCTGCCCTTATCGAGAAAGCTGCGGTTGGTGTCTCCTCTGCTTTTCTCCAGCACCCACGTTGGAGGCCCTGGGGCCTCTGTGTTGGGTGGGGCCTGTCCCACACCCCACATTCTCCCGACTGTTTGGTGACCCGGGGCCTGGCCTCGGGGTCCAGGAGTCCACCCTGGTCACCTGGAGGACTCTTCTAGACAAGACTGGGTCAGGACCGAGGCAGGCTTATGCCCTGGCCCCTCCTTCAGGGGCTAGGCTTCAGGCAGGGGTGGCCGCTGAGAGCAGGGAGAGGCAGTACCATCAAGGGCCCGTCCGTACTCCGTCCACCACGGGATGGAGCCCGGGCCAGGGTCTCATCAGTTCCTTTCCCTCCGAATTTTAATATCAGATTCATTTATTATGCTGACTACCACTGACAAATGTTCACATTATTCACTCATTTATTCATTTGCTCATGAAATCTGTGTGTTGAGTAATTGTTTTGCCTTATTGGCAGTTTTAATTCTACCTTCCTTTTTTGCAAAAGGTCAGTGGCTTGCTAGCTGACCAGGCCTGCGTGTGCATTCCCTGGAGAGACGTTTTGTAAAGAGGTGCTCATTTACACGGGTCAGTCTTTGAATTCCTCTCCTCTCTTGGTGGCTTGAATTGATACCTTCGGACCCCCAGGGCTCGAGGGTGCCCTTATCTCGTCTCTGCCATGCCATTTCCTGGCTCCGTACCTGGACCCTCTCACCCCACAGCAAGATTATTCTCTTTCCTCTGCTTGTTCATTTCAAGTTAAGATCTAAAGACCTGTGGCTATCACAGGGGTGTATGTGTGTTGGGTGTGTAAGGCTCTTACCTCTAATATTTCGAAAGAACAGATGAAAACTGTCAGGGTCTCAGAGTGAGACAAACCACATTGGAAACATCTATGGGTTTGCTTTTGGCTTTTGTTTAAAAGTGCACGAGATTCAAAGGGAATTTTTAACCTTTGATTTTGATTTGGAAAATTGAAAAGGTGGTGATGAGTTTGTGTTAGGAAGAAGATGGAAAGTTCTAGAAAATCTGGTTTCAGTAAAGTTACTTCTGAACTGAAATGTTCAAAGAGTAGAGATCAATAGTCTAAGTGTGTTATTTTATGGTAACTTTCTCTACGCAGCTGTGTTTGCTGCAAAAACTCACATTTCTGTACGGAACACTGAATGAAATATGAATGTGCTTTTTACAATTTAGTACTTTTAATAAAGATTTGTGAGCAAAAAGCTTAAGTACAAGAACCACAAAACATATAGATAAAAATATAGCCATAATCACACATCAAACCTCAGGAAATTCATTACATAGAGAACATCAGTAATTGAGAGAACCGACAGAAAAATAATATATATGCCCAGAATTCTAAAGGCATGAATCCTTTTAGCTGGGATCAGGGCTTCTGAGTTCTCTAGGGTGGGTGTTTTATTACAGTGGATGCTTACTTAGAAGGATGTAATTTATTATCATTGAATTCGCATGGCAACATGAATTCGGATTTGGGTTTCTGGAAGAAGTTTACAATTAGTGCCCTCATATATATTTATAGCTTTGAAAAACACTGGATATTAAAATAATTTAAATACCTTACCTTTATTTTTTGATTGATCTGTGAAATATTACCTCTTTTTTTTTTGAAAAGACGAAAGCTAGCCATTGCTGAGTGAAGCATGGCTGTCACGTTCAGAGAACACTGTGATTAGCTGGGCACTGTTCCCAGGCCAGAGGACATGCAGAAAAAGATACAGCCATCTGCACCCTCAGGTACATTGGTCTTATATGAGGGATACTTTTAATTTTTGTAGATTTTCATTGTTTCCTCATTGAAATCTTCCGTTTAGGGTCTCAGAGCAGACTCTAAGAAGAGGCCAAACAGAAGGTCAGGTACGAAGGTGTGCTTCCTTGCCTCCGTTCCCACTCTGCCAGTTCAACCAAGAGTCACCCTCACTCATTCAGCCAAGAGCCTCTGTCTTCCTACCCATTCCTTGTTGCTTCATAGCCTTTTGGAATTGTCAGTAGGCTATGATCTCTATGGTTTTCCTTTTTCTATTAAAATACAGTAAGAACTTTATTATGTGTTTCAGTATTTCTCAGCCTGACCCACAAGTAAAACTGGCGACAATGATTTAGTTATTGGCTCGTGTTTATCGCCAATGCAATAAGGTTGTGGTGTCTGACATTTTCTTCTCACTGTGTTGAAGCTTTTAGCGAGCTGCTCTTCTTACACAGAAAGTGGCGTAGCTTGGCCTCTCTTTACAGATGGGTTACACATTCCTTTAACACTGGCATGCTCCCCTAACCTTCCTGGGTGGCTTTCGATGACTTAAACACAGTAATTGGCATGGAGGTCTGGAGCTTTATTTTATGATATTAAATCATTCTTTTCTGGAAACAGAAATCTGCAAAGTATACCATTCATTATGTGAAGGCCTGTATTAACACGGGCTCTGGCTGATGGATGGTGACGTCCTGGAGAAGTTACGAAGCACATCTCAAGGGAGGCGCCAGCTCTCACCTTTGGAGGTGGGTGTTAGAACCTAGAGCAGAATCCAGGGTTCTACCTGCTGCATTTTAGGGATAGAGGTGTTTGGGTTTTCTCTATTAGCTTGGTGCATAAAGGGTAACATTACCCTAAAAAATACTCAAAGATGTGGACTGAGGTGAACTTGACTGCTATGGCCTTATTTTGGGGGGACTTGGAGATCTCTCCATGTAATCTTGTGAATTTTTTTTTTTTTTTGTATGAACCATGCTTTTCTCGAAACAAAGAGGATTATCAGTCATAAGTTCTGAAGACTGAAATGGGGTGGGAGAAAGGTTTAGAAAGAGAAGTTTTTTTAAAGGACTTACAAAGCTGGCACTCAACTCCAATGGGGGAAGAATTCTTGAATTGGGTACCATCTTGCTTCTCTTGTTCCATGACAGGGAGGGGGAGACGGAAACTTTCTAGGCCGTGAGTGTCCTCATCTGTTAAATAATTGGTTATTGCAGTTCCGAGTCAGCTATTGGAGGGAGTGGAGGCCTGGCAGGAAGGTCTGTGAGAGTCCCTTGAGGCTCCTGGGTCCTAAGGGTCACTCCTCTCCTGACAGCTGGGGAAGTGTAAGGCTCGGGAAGGCTCTCTGTTGGCACAGTTGGGCTCAGAGCTGGCGGACTGCTCTCCCTTGACTCCTAGCAGCCTGTCCCTTGAGCATCTTTGCTCCATGCCATTTTCCCATGATTTCCTGGGAAGTGGGCTGTGCCGGGGGTCTTTGGTGACCTTACAGGGACCTTGGATTACACTGACCCATTACACTGCTTACAAGTCCCCCATGCCCCCTTCCCCTGCCCAACTTACTATACCAGGTAAGAGCTCCCAAAAGCGGGGTTGAAGACGTGCGTGGAGAAGACGTGTCCTCTGACGAGTAGAGAATTTCCCACCCTGATTTAGGGCTAAAGCTCTGAACAAGACAAGGAGTCCACTGGGACACCAAAGAAGACATGTAAAGAAATCCAAACAAACAAGCAAGTATGGAAATGCAGAGACTTGAGAAGTGTCCAGTTATAATAAAGTAACTTAAGGAGAAAAGTGTTTGCTTAGTATTTCTAATCGCTTTCTGCGTTGTCGCCACATTTTAGCGGTAGAAAGCGACAAAAAGGGGAAAACACAAACTTCTGGGCAGGTTGAGAAAGATCCTGGTTATCTAACTGATATCAAGTGGGCGAGTGTGGAGTCGCTTCCATGTCTAAAAATGATTTTGTTAGTATGTAGGTCACATTACTGTACTGTCTGGTTATTGGACGTTGCCTTAGATAACTGTTTGTGGAGTAGTAAATGGTTTTGCTGCCTCAGCACACTTTTTAACTGGTATTTTTCACACAGTTGTGCTGCTGAAAAGGCGCAGTGCTGCAGCAAAAATCAATTTATCTTTCCCTGTGCTACTTGTGTATTGTGAGTTCTTGTAGTGTTTTACCATTTGATTAATTGATATTCTTTGTGTTGGATATCATTTGTAACACTGCTGTCCAACTCTGGTGCCTTAAAAACTTTCATAAGAACACTACATTATTTATGTGAGACCTCCTCATGACAAAGTACAATAGCAAGATACAGAAAGAAAAATTAGATTAAAATGCTTTTGGCTTATAAGTTTATTAAAGGGGGACAATGTTTTCCTTCACATCTCTGCCTGTTTCAGCCTTCGCATAGCAGGACAGCTTCGACGGGCTTTGCTCAAAAAGTTTGGTCGGGAAAGTTTTTCCTTTTTTGCCCTTTTACGGGTGATCATCTTGTGGGGGTCGAGGGGCTTCCAGCTCCCCTTCAGATGGGAAAAGTAAGGGGGGGGGATGCAGCACGGAGCATGGTGTGGGGAGGGTCAGGCAGGGAAAGCTTGGGAGACGGGGCAGCAGGACAGACCTCCATCTCACAAGCTCCCCCAGGGCCTTGCCTTGCCAGAGAGGCCTGATGCTTTTAAAATAACATGTTTGTATGCATTTCACATGGCGCGGGCCTTTCCGTGGGCATCATTAATATCTATTTTTAGAGCAAAGTATGCGGCGGATGAAGGTACGCCAGCCCTGCGTTATAAAGAGAGAACAATACTGTTGCTTTCCCGTTTCATTATAAAGTTTCTTTGACCCTGTGGTTTATTTTCAAACATTCAAGTTATTTGTTCTGGTGTATTCTTAAACAGGGGTTGTTTTTCTCCCTTTCAGAAAATGAGCACAGATGGTGATGGATTTTTCAAGTGCTGACATCCCTGCTTGAGAAAATGTTCCCACCTTCTTTGTGCCGAACAAGTCAGGCAAACTAACATGATGATACGATCATCGGTCTCATGCAGACATGCAGAATTGATTGACAGGGGAAAATTTAACAGAAACCACACATTCTTTCAGTGCCTTCAATTTCTTAATGATGTTTATTTGTTGGATATTAGCAGCGGCAGGAATTTCATTTAAGGTGAAAAAGGGGGAGAACAAAAACGGAGTAAGGAGAGAAAACTTGTTCCAGGCAAGCAGGTTGAAGAGGAAATTTACTGTTCTGGTAGAATCTCCATCAAAACAATTTGTAACCGCTCCTCAGAGCCAGCTCTGGAGCTGAGGCTGTCAGCGGCTAACTAGCCATTCTCAGACCATTGCTTCTGTTTGCGTGACTAAATACAGACAATTAAAGCCGAGCACTTTCATTCTCTATGAACTCGTTGTTATCCAGGGTTCAAGCACTCAGATAATGGGCCACAGGGAGGCTCGGATCATGACGGGCCCTGGCAGAGGGCTACGTCGTAAAGCCCATCCCTGATTATCTGATGCGCCCTCCTGAGCCACCAATGGCCCCGGGTTGCTTCCTTGCCCACGGGTTTTTGGAAAGATTGGTCAAGGAGACTCGATGTTCTGAGCCCTGGCCTAGCCATCAGATCCCTAGAGAAGCCCTTACTTCCTGGGGCCTGGAGGTGACAGGCCTGGGGACCCAGTCTGTGAAGGGCAGTGGTCCCCACTAGTCACCTGCATCACATCATGAGGGGCCTTTCTGAGCTTCCTGAGGCCGTGCTCATCTTTCTGATGCCCTCGGCAGGGCCGGGGGGAGACCAGGAGCCTATCTGTCCCAGAGACGCAGATGGCAGCCCTTCATACTGAGGGCTGGATTAGAGGGGCCCTGTACCCCGAAAAGTCGAGGGCTCTCTTTTTCCACCCTGTTTGCAGTTCAAGTGAAAAAACAACACAACTGAAGCATTCAGTGTGGTGAGTTAATAAAGTTCTGTTTTTCTCCCCCAGGTGATAGTTACTATTCGGTTGGCCATAAAGTTTGTTTGGGTGTTTCCATAACATCTTATATTTTCCCTAAAGCATGTTGTTTTTTCAAGTGGGTGTTTTGTTTTGTTTGTTTTGTTTTTCTCTCAGCTCTTCAGTGTCCACACTATTCAGGTGCCCTAAGCAGAAAGGTCCTCACTTCATTTACTCCCTTTGCAGATTTGGTTTTCTGCCATATCCAGGTCCTTCTAGTATTTGTTTAACATTTTCTTTGAAGCACCTTTATATTAATTTATCTCTCTCCCACTCTCTCTCTCTGCTCTTCTCTTCTCCTACCTTAGTTAGCCCTGTCCTAATAATATCTGTGAGATCATGGGTGTGAGGCGCTAGTTATGTTTTTCCTGAGACATAAGAAGGTAAATGCATAACTATTAAAATAAAATTTTAAAAAGTGAGTCTCATGTCTCACCACCGGTACATGCTCCACACTTGTGAACACCTGGGTACCGTTTGTTGTTGCTCTCATGCAGGTGGAGAAAGGAGATGGCTGAGAGAGGATGGGCCCTTGGGGGACCAGGACACGCGTGTGACCCTGACTGGGGGGAGGAGAGTCTGACGGTGGCACTGGCAGAGGGTGGACGGGGAGAGAGAGGCGTCCCGGCTTTTCAAGGAAAAGCTTGTCTTGGTGGATGACATGCTGGTTCTGATTCCTCTGCCCCCTTCCCTTCACCCCTCCCTGCCCTAGACACACTGAACATTTTAGGCCCTACAGTTGGATGGCCAAATTCCCTACCGAAATCAGTTTCTAGGGTTCCTTGGGATTTTTTTTTCTGCTTAAGTCAGACCTGTGGTGTTTCTATAAGAGTGCTGAACCGTAAAGAGTGCTTTTTGTATGAAACCAGTTTAAAATAAAAATTAAAAAATCAAAAATGAAATGTAAAAAGAGGTTCTGTCTTTGAATGATTCCCCCTTTTCCACTTGAGAGCGGCACTTGGCGTAAAGAAGCTGCAGGGAGGGCTGAGCTGGAGCAGCTACGTGATAGCGGGTGTTTGACGGGGCCTTGGGCTCCCGGTAGACACATCCTGAGAGCCTGGAGCCTGGGGTCCACCCCTGACGCCCCTGGGATGGGGGAAGTCACCTCCCTCACTGGGCCTGTTTCCTGCTTTGTGAAATGGGGGCAGTAGCACTTGCCCTGCTCCTCGCAGGGCCGAGGCTTCTCCCATTCCCAGGGATAACAACGACCACACCTTCCAGACCTTTCTCCTTCCTATCAAAGGAAAAGGTCCTTCTTGAAGTGTCCTGCGTCATCCGTGGGTCTCAGAGGTGACTTAGCGAGGGGACAGGGCTGCAGTAGGCACGGGGTCCCGGGACTCACGGGGACCCTGCCCTGGAGTGGTGACAGTCTCTGCAGGCCCCGAGGCCTAGCTGGGGGCCAGGCCAGGCTGGGTAGCAGTGGGCACCCCCCCCGGGTGGTTTACTATCCAGGCGCCTTGTACAGCGAGTTTCTGGTCACCTCTCTCTTGGCAGAGCTGGCCCCTCCTGGGCCTCCTTTGAGTGGGAAAGAAGGACCCCCAAGGAAATCCAATAGGGTGACTGGCTTCTGCTCAGTTCCTGCCCCATCTCCCTCCCTCTGTTTTCTCCCCCTGGCTAGCCTTGTCACACACAGCCCTGACTCCCCCTGGAATCCCAGCCTGGCCACACACAGCCCTGTCTCCCAGGGGCCAAGGAGAAGCCCACCTACTCCCTATGCACCATGGGAAGCCCCTCCCCTACCTGAAGCTCTGGGCTCTGCTCCCCAAGGCCCCTCCCCGTCACAGTCACCCTGCAGTCTCCCCAGGTCGTCTGGGGCAGGGGGTCCCTGTTCAGTCCAGGGCCTATGAGCACCGAGCATGTGACAGGAGTGAGGGTCTCATGGGCTGTCCACCTAGGCAGTGGGTTCTAGGATTCCTGGGGAGCCTCAACCAAGAATGCCCTCACAAAGGTCTTGTCTGCATGTGGTTGCTGGCCATGACCTGACTCCTAGGACCAGGTTTCACCATCCTAAATACAGGTAGGCACCGCTTTAAGGGAACCAGTAGGTGAAATCTGAGTCTTCCAACCTAAAGGCGTTCTCATGGGGCCAAATAAAGATACTGGAGGCTGAGCACTGAGAAGAGATGGCCCTTTCCTTCATTCTCTGGTCCCTGTGCTGTAGACTGAAAGATAGTCCTAGGCCATAAGGGGTAAGGAAGGCCAGCAGAGGTCTGGTGTTGCCCATGGTGACACTCTGATGCTCTTCTGGAAATATCGACCCCAATTATTTGTTTCAGATGCTCTCATCTTGGGGCATCTCACCTTGCTTAGGATGAGCTTAGGAGCATATCCTTCCTCTGCTGTTGGGGGTCCACATGACCTTCTCAGGCTGCAGGCTGGCAGAGGTTCTTGCCCTTTTACCATGCAGAGGACATCGGAGTGAAGGGGTGGGGACCCTGGCCCTCGGTGGGAGGGTAGCAGACTGAGCTGAAAGTCCTTGTGTCCCTGTGTGGTGTCCCTGTGGGATGGAGACTTGGGCAGGTCGTACACCATGTGACCTGGGGTGCTGAGGGCGAAGGCCATGGTATTCACAAGGCTTGCCTGAGTTGTGCCTCCCAAGGCCCTGCTTCCAGGACTTTGGCCCTGCTGGATGGTTCTGTGTGGGTCAGCTGTAGCTGTGCTCTCAGGTGCCACCTGCCAGACACCCCGCACCCTGAGGGGCTGTTTTTAGAAGGTCACCCGCTCTGCCGCCCTCCACCCTGTCTGCCACCCTTCGGGGAAAAGCTGTACCTCATGCCCAGAGAGACCTGCAGGCCCAGGCTAGCGTGGGGACTCTGGGGGCAGAGCTCCGAGGCTGGACTCATGTTGTTGGGTTTACCTTTTCACTTTGATCTAAGTAGATTGCACTTTGGGCCTGTGCAGAGGGCTCTGTTGCAGGCTCCCTGGGGCCTAGGAGGCCCCCTCTCTCGTGCCCAGGGACTGGGTAAGTGGTTGACATGGCCTCTGCTCGTTCTGAAAGGAGGGATGTGTCTGGGGGAGCCAGCAAGGGGCAGGCACAAGGTGGGCGTGCAGGTGTGTCCTGACCATGCCCAAGCCCTCGGCTTGGAGCTACTGCTCCAAGGAGCTACTGCTGCCTGGGGTGGGCTGTTTGCTTGTTTGTTCCCCCAGAGAGATGGTTCTCAACTGCCAGCAGTGTGCCCTGAGACAGAGGAGCACGTTCTCTGGCCACGTGCTCTGGCCACAGCACCATGGAGGAGGCAAGGCCCATCCACCTGCCCACTGGTCCTGCCGCTTCTTACCCGGCTCTTTACCCGCTGGCCTTGGCCTAGATGGTGCCTTTCAAAGAGGGCTTTCTGCCCACCCAGTCCTTCTCCTGCTGTTTTCTGTTTTCTGTTCTGTGCTCATTTCCCCTAGGTACTTTTATGTAGTTCTTCTCATTTAACTGCTTGCTCTTCTATGAGACTATATCTCCTTGATGGCAGGAACCTTGTGCCTTTTGTCCTCTGCTCTATTTTCAGCACCTAGAACCTTACTCAGCACATAGTAAGTGCTCAACAAACACGTGTTGAGGGGAGAATGATGAGGCATAGCCTTTCTCTGGAGGAGTGAATGGTCTATTGTGAGTCATCCTCAGACAGGAAGTGATGGGTCGTAAGAGGCTGTAGAACATGGTGAGTGGAATTGGTAACAGGGGTGGGGTCAGTGTTGGCTGAAGTGGTCAGGGACGGCTTCTTGAAGTAGGTGGGCTTAAAGGGTAAGTCTGAATTTTTATAAGCAGAGGGAAGAAAAGGGAGGAAAAGTGAAAGTGGGCCCTTCGGAGCTGTGTCTGGTTTGGTGGGAAGGGTCTTGAGTGCCAGTGAAGGATTCTGGTCTTTGTCATACAAGCAGTGGGGTAGCCTGGAGGGTTTTGTGTTTTAATGTAGTTGATTTTGAATAATTACAAAAATTCTATGTGTTCACCATTAAAGTTCAAGCAGTGATGTAAACCCAGGTGCTCCCTTTCAACCCCACTCCCAAATCCTTCTCCCGTCTCTGGAGAAAAAGCCCTGTTATGAGTTTAGCTGTACACTCTGCCAGACTGTTTATTATGTGTTTACATCATATGTATGGTGAATACCCACATAAGTAAATAATACCACACATACGTACTTCCTTCTACATAATTAGACCATACTATACAATTGCTCTGAGACTTGCTTTTTTCTCTTTTCTTCTTTTTTTTTAAAACAGTATTGTTTGTAGTTCAAAATATCAGGTAGATAGAAAGAGCATATAATTCTTAACTTTTGTATAATTCTCTACAATATAGCATATCTGCGTTTATATAACAGTATACCTATTGATGGATATGAAGGCAATTTTTATGTTTCCTTTCTACATTATACTTACAATGCTGCAGTGAACATTGGTGCATGTATATCTTTGTGAACAAGTTTGACTGTTTCTGTTGGGTGGATTTCTAGAAGTAGTATTTCTGGGTCACTAGGTGTGTGTATTTAATTCTTAGATAGATGTCACCAAGTTGCCCTTCAAAGTGATACTGAATGTGTACATTACATACACAGACACCAATATTGTATGTATAGCTCTCATTTCCCCACACCTCGTCAGTACTGAATATTATTGCTCTTTTAAATGATTACCGATATGAAAGATGAAAACTGGTATCGTTTGTTTGTGTTTCCCTCATGAATACTGCAATTGACTGTCTTTGCATATGTGTATTGGCCACTCCAGTGTCTTTTGTAAATGGCGTGTTAATATTTTTTCCATTTTTCTATTTTTTTTTTTTGTCACTGATTTTAAGAGCTCTTTACTATGTTGGGCAGTAACCCTTTGTTGCACATATCTTAAATATTTTCCTGAGACTGCTTTAGAATAAGGGAAGGGGCATAATCAGCCAAGGCTTAGGAAGATGACTGTGGCCGCAGGAAGATGAATGGGGTAGGGGAGGCCAGGGCCACAGAGACCACATATCATGCAGTAGTCTGGGCATGAGTGAGGGAGGTACGGTCATCCTCTTATGTTGCAGAGGATGTGCCTTACTCCTCATTCCAGGGAGGCATCTGGGTATGTGCTGAAGAAGTTTGGAAGGGTCCAGAGGTGGTTGCTGGGGCCTAATTCTCATGCATAAAGACTAAATCCTTTGTCTTTCTGGGCCTCTGACTCCTGTGATGACTGACTGTGGCTCCTCTTGGTCCAGGAGAGATGTCAACTTCCTCACCCTGCCTGGCATCTAGGAGGCGGCCCTGCTGAGGCTGGCTGTGGGCCCTGGGGAGGCTGCACAGGGACAGGGATGTAGCTCAGGGGAAGCAGAGCATGGCATTGGGCAAAGCCTGAGACCCCTCAATTGTGAGGGCTAGCCCCCATTGTCTTTAAGGTGCCCAAAGCTCTCACAGTCTGTAGCTTGATAACTTACTGTTGCAAAGTAGATAAAAATACTATTGTTAAAAATAACCCCAGCCACCCCACAGTGAAGGCAGCCACCACACATGGATCACTGGTCCTCTTCAGGGGCCTAGCTCCCTCCTGTCCCAGAAGATGGCTTCATTATTCCGGTTTTACACACCAGGAAACTGAGGAGTGGGGACTATGGTCTTGCCTGGGGTTTCCCAGGCAGCTCCTGTCTGAGCTGGGACTTGATCCCTGTTGTGTGGTCTTAATCTCGTCCCCCAGCAGGTGTTAGGAAAGCCTCTCGCAGGTGCCTCTGAGGCCAGACCAGATACAGCAGGTGACATTTCTCTTCAGGCCCAGGACCCTGGGTCCTGCACCTGTGCCCATATGTCCGTATGTGGAGATGGCCTGGCTGAGAGCCCAGCACCTGGGGATTAGGTGCCTCTGCCCCCACCTCATCCCCACCAGGCATCTGTGCTCCGGGAGGCTTGGGGAATGTGTTTCTGAACCCAGCCTGTGGGCAGTGGGACTTGGGCAAACCCTTCTGCTCCTGCCTGCGGGAAGGATGCTGGGCATTCTCCCTGGATGGTGGGTGAGTTTCCGCGCCCTCTGACCATTGCTGTTGGAGGTTTGCCTTGTAACTTGAGTGTTGAGTCAACTTTCAGAATTAAGAGCAGAGAGGTAGCATTTTAAGGCATTTCCTCAATTCTTCTTAGATGCCCACACATCGTGTTTTCCCTCTTCACCACTTAGGTAACCATTTCTTTGCTTGTTTCTAACAGCTACCTATAGAAAACACGTGAATGCAGATCATACCTTGATGGTATTTACTAATATAAATATTTGCTTTCTAGAAGCAATGTTACACAAAATGCCTAAACTGTGGGCTAAGCATCTGAGGGCTGGAGGGAAGCAGTGCCACCTCTGTGGGGCAGGGTTGGTGTCCACCATTGCCACCGTGAGACACGGGGAGATGGCCACATGTTGGGTCATCCAACCTGCTTCTTCTGAGGACCTTGTGGTCCTTTTTTAAATGATATAGCCATCTTTGCCAGCCTCCCCCAGGGCCCCTTGAGCTTAATGGAGGTGTATCTGAACACAGTGTGTGGTTCAGCTGCTCGCTTCCAGGGCGCCTGGAGCTGTGCTGCGGCAGCCCTCAAGGAGCTCACAATGCATGGATGGGGTGATAATCACATCAGACGGCAGCTGCATTTATTTTACCTGGTGTAATATCCAAGAAGGAGGAAGGAACTGAGCGAGCCAGACATAGGTCTGAAGAGAGCCAGTGAAATGATGCAGGCCATAACTAGGCGAGTGGATGCCTTTGCAACAGAAATGGAGTGTTTTCTTAAAGATGGGCTTATTTCAAGTAATTCTAAGTATCACGAAATTCCACTAGAGACAGGGACCACGGAGAGGCCTTGGAGTTTGAGGAAACAGGATCTGATGAGCTTGAGCATTTGTGTTGACCTCCGATGGTGTGTGTAGGCTGCAGCACGGAGCACTGGGGCTGACAGAGGAATACTGTGTGCACGTGTGTGTTTGCATGTGTATATGTGTGCACACCCGTGTTTGCATGCATGTGCAAGGGTACACATATGTGCACTTGCGTGTGTACACACCTCGCCTCTTAGGATGATGAACATTCCTTGGGAATGAACTGGCAGCCCTCGTCTCCGTGTCCCGTTTTCCGTGGGCAAGCAAGCTCCCCTTCTGAGGTCAGCTTTCTTCACCCAGGGTGACTCCGTTTTCAGACCCACTGGATTTGAGGACCGCCTTTGAGGCAGCTCCCTGTCTTCCTTTATACTCAGTATTATTAAAGTTTTTGTAACCCAAGTGGCATTGGTTTTAACAAATAAACCAACGCTAACGCCAGCTTCTTTGGCTGGACAGACGCGAATCAGCTTCAGCAAGTGAATAGATGACATATCAAAGAACATGTTGACTAATCCCTTCCCTGTCTGAGAGCATTTTCCAGATTGTAGGCAAATACACTGGGGCGTTTAAAATAGAAGTCCCGGCATGGCCACAAGTGTATTCTGGGGAGTTTCGGCATCTACGTGCTATAGGCAGGTGAGTATTTATAGAGGTGCCTTGAAGTTGGGGACGCAGAGGGGAGCCCTCTCCATTGCAGGGATGATTGTGGCAGGAACATGCTGGAATGATATGCTGCCTTTATTTATTATTTGTTACCAATGCGACTATCTTTTAATTTTTTTAAACAAATAATTTAGTTGTAAAGCATCAGACTGATTTTTTTTTTTGCGAAATAGTTCTAGTGAGCTAATTTATTTTTCAACTTTAAAACATCAGCATTTTATAGATCTGAATTTCACAATGTGAGGATGATTGCTACGTACAATTTGCAAAATTGTGATTAGCCAGCCCTTGCTTTGAGTTAGTTCTCCCTAATTCACAAAGGCTTCCAAGAATAGTCTGCACAAAATTCAGTTTGCAAATTGCAGGGCAGATTTTTAGAGGGCAGTTTAAAGAATGAAGTCCTAAGGGTTTTATCTATATTTATATCTCTTGTTAAACCAAACTCTTATGTAAATGTTACAATCTGTAAATAACTAGCAGGGCTGCCTTCTTAAAGGCAAGATTGCATCTCCATTTTTGAGATTTAGCAAAATTATTAAATGGCAGAATTGACTAAGATGCAAGTATATTTGGAACAAGCTAATAAACATTAATCAATATCATCAGCTGTATTTGTGTGGATATTTGAGGGTTTAAAAGTACAGAGACCTTTCAGTTTGCAGTTGAATTTCTCACAAATTAAAATAAAATAGAAAAGGCGCTGCCCTTAGTGATGTTTTGGGGGGGAAATGGTGATAGCTTTGTATTTTCTTACTTTTTATAGCCATTAAAGTTTCACTAAATCTTACATGACTGTATACAGTCTGGATTATTTTTCACCCTTCTGCCATTGGACTGGAAAGAAATTACTGGCTCCCATCAGTGTTACTGGCAATCCCCATGTTCTGACATCTGTTCCTTTCCAAACATTTTACCAACCTTGATGAAATGGAGTTCAGTGTTAGAAGCTGACTTGAAGGAAATAAAAAGGATGATTAAAAATAACATTGATTAACACAAGAAGTCATCTCCCAATAACTATCAATGTTTTGATGGCCACTGCAGTTTATTTTTCTTAAATCTAGATAACTTATAGAAATTTTAATCATGTTTAATCTTTGAATTAAACTGAATTAGTGGCTTCTCATTTTTAAATAGAAGTATAGTGGACTCATCCTAGTCAATTTTAATCAAAGTCTTTGGGCTCTATTCATAAGGAATGTTTTTGGTCTTTCTCAGAGAAATCATGTAATGCACTTCTCCTGAGCAAATTACACTTTCTCAATTCATTAAGTCTTCTTTATCCCCTGGTTCCCAGGCAAAAGCACACAGCATCTTGGGGGTCAGGACCCGCCGGAAGGAGGGGTTGGGGGTAGGAGAAGCAGAGGCAGGGTCTGGGCCCGGTTCCTGCAGAGCCTCTTGGGGAGGCCTTTCAGATGGAACGGTGGGAGCATGCACAGTGTTGGGGAAATTGTGGCCCAGGGAAAAATAAAAGGCTCCCCTCCCCCACTTGGGTTACCCAAATGATTTCCAGATTAATTTCCTCTTTTAAACGGCATTCAGATCTGTCCTAGACTTGGCCCCCAGCAGAATCAGGGCCTGTAACTCAGTGTGTAAGCAGTGAGGAAGTCCCACTGTGCGCTGGACCTGTCATTGAAGACAGAGGTATATTTCAATCAATTAATCCATATAATATGTATTGAGTGCCTGGTATGTGTCATACGCTGGGAGTGTAGCAATGAGCAAACAGAGAAATAACCCTGTCCTCCCGGGCCTTCATTCCAGTGACACAGACAAGGGCATCTCATCATTACCGGCCCTTGAGCGTGGGTCACCCTGGGAGGCTCCCCTCCGAGCTGCACCTTGTCTTCCTGGTCAGATGTGGTAAAAGGAAACCCGCCCCCAGATGCCGTCTGGAGCCTCACCCACCACGTCTCCCTTCTCTGCAACCTCTCTTCTGCACATCTGCCCTCCTCCAGGCTCACCACCTTCTCCGAGCTCATTCTTCTCTGAGTGCTGAGAAGACTTGGGGTTTGCACTACAACTCCCCTTCCCACATTTGTAGTTCACAATTACAAAGGAAATCTTAATCCAGTACCACAAATTCAGAAAACAGAGGGAGTGAGAAACAAAGCCACCGCAGCACCTGGAATCCCGTCCCCCTCCCCCCCACCGTGTTCATCGTAAATCGTGTACTTTTGGTAACCTTCCTTTTTATCTTCCCTTTGCATTTCCCTTTTTCACTCTATATAATTGTACCCATAGTTTTAAAATCCTTTCCCTGGCATCATGTGATTTGTAGTTTGCTAAGATCCCATATCGTTTATAACCTTCGTTCCTAATGGCTGCTGTTTTCTGTTGAATGGATATGCCATAATTTACTTCACAGTTTCTTTAACTGACATTTCAAGTTATTTCTGATAGTTCTCTAATGTAAAAACTACTGTGATGAGCATCTTTGTACAAAAAAGATCTTTTTTCCATTTTTCAGGTTGTTTCCTTAGGCCAGACTCCCAGAGGGGCAAGTCCTGGGCTGGGGGACACCACTCCACTTCTCTGCCCTTTCTCCCAAGTTTCTCTGTTTTCTGGGACTTTTAGTCTTCCTGCTGCCTCAGGGACGTTTTGGGCTTCCTCGGGCAGGGGCTGCGTTTATCACACTCTCAGTGCTGGGGCGTCAAGGTCTGGTCCTTGGCCAGACCCACCGGGGGTGCAGCCAGTCTTCATAAGCAGATGCCTTTTTCCTGAAATTCCCTTCTTATTCCGTCTAATCAATGCTTTGTGGGTGAAACAATTAGTGTTGGGAGTACACACTAAGTTTTTGGAACTTTCTGTTGCCCGACATCTGGAAAAGCCATGAACCTCCCACTGGCCCACCATACACACCCCTGCCCACATCTGAGCCCCTTGCTCTCCTTCCCAGATGGGGGCTTTCAAATGCCTGCAGAGCCACAAGTGAAGGCAGAGGGCGAAAGTGCTAGAGGATGGAGTCCAGCCTTGCCGAGACCACTCTGCTTTGGCTTCTCCAACATCACATGGCTTCGTGGGGGTCCTGCTTGAAGGGCTGGCCACCTGATGGGAGAGATTTGCTGAGGTTTGAAGCCTTCAGAACTTCCTGGTTCCTCGAGGGAAGTATACAGTGTCAGGTCACGTACAGGGTCTGAGATGTCCTCTTCCTCTCATTCACTGACTGAAGGACCAGTCATGAGAAGCAAAGCCAGGAGCCTGGGGTCCCCCTGGGTGGCTCTGGTCCCCCAGCATTCTGTGCTATTCCTGATAAACCAGGCCACTCACAGGGCCCACCACCCACCCCACCAGAACTAGGGAGGTTCCAAGGGGATCTCATGACCTCCTCACTGGGATGAGATTTGCCGGTAGACTCCATGGCTCTAACGCTGGTGGAAGGTGGGGACAGATGTGGGGGAGATTCTGCTCTCTGCTCAGCTCTGACAAGGCACGAATGCCTCCTCTTCCTCACAGCCCACCAGCCCCTCACCCCGTCCCTTCCCCCTCTCCTCTGTCTTCTGCACACATGCCCACCCCTGCCCCCAGGCACTTAACTCTAGTCCAGCACCACCTCCCACCTCCCGTTTGCATCTGGATCTTTCTCGAGTTGCTAATTCACCCTCGATCAATAATTTTTATTCTTTTAAAGAAATCGCAGAATATTTCTAAGTGTATGCAGGGAGAGGGGAAAAGCACAGTGTGTGTCGTTTTAGATTTGATGTGTTCTGGATTTAGAAGTGCTGAATAATTCATTCCTGTTTAAAAAATAAACATACTATCTCTATCAGGACTTGACTGGGGGACTTCGTAATGAATCGATTCCAGGGCTGCAGGGTTCTTAGGTTGGGCAGCGTGAGAAAGAAGTCAGGCACTATCTGGGGAGAGGCTGTCCTCCTTTCCATGGGTGGGGTGGCACGATGGTCTTGGCCATGCTTGGAGGGGGCGTTGCTGGACCTTAGAAATTTCACTTCCTCTGAGAGGTTCTCTCCCCTGGCTGGTGTTCAATCCTCCAAACCATCCATCCCTCCATTGTTCCACCCACTGCCACACACTTCTGTGTGTCCCTCTGTCTACCTAACCATCTCTCCTCCCCACTGTCTCTGTCCCCATCCATCTGCTCATTCCTCTTTCCCTTTATCTACTCATCTACTCACTCATCCACTCATTTACCCCCTCCCTCACCCATCTTTCCATCCGTCTGTCCATCCATCCATCCATCCATCCATCCATCCATACATACATACATCTATCCAATGTGTCATGAGCATCTGCACAGTATAAATCTCTGAACTCCACAGTGCTTGTATTCTAGCCAGAGATTCAGGCAAAGGAGTCACTGACAATAATACACAGTGGTCCTCTCCTGTCAATGGCACCTCCCCAAACCAAGTCAGAGCCTCTTACTGCCGATATTTATATGCCATGTCTTTTCCCGTAAAATTCCTTCTCTTCTTCCATTCCTTCCCTAAGACTGATGAGCTGATTGCCCCTAAGGTGTTAATGGTGAATAACAATTTTATACAATACCTTCTAGACCTTTTGTGGAAAGGGGGCCAGGGAGAGAATCACATCTGCCCAAAGTCACACAGTGAGCGGGACTCACTGCATGAGTGCTCTTGGTCTAGATTCATCCACGTCAGCTCCTTGGCCTGGGGAAAACCCCCAGAGACATGCTTTCTGGTGTCAAAGTTCACGTCTTCCTAACCCATGGAGAATGACAGTGGCCGTGGCAGCGAGGTTTGTTCGGTGGGGCTGGTGTCAGAGTGCACAGACGCCTGTGTCACTCCTCACACTCTGCCTTCACTGAAGGACAGAGATAGCTCTAGTTAAAGGTGGGCTCTCAGCCCCACCCTGGAAGCCAGGTCTCACCTTCAGTCTGGACACCTCAGCTGCGTGGGCATTGGGATCTGGGGGCTGGGGGCAGCCGGTTTGTGGCCACGACGCTGAGCTGCCTGTAGTGGCTGTGGAGCTCCTTTGAGCTGTTTCTTCATCTATACAAGGGAAAACGGGCCTGCCAACATCTGTTTTGTCAGCGTCTGGGAGCTGTGCTGGGGCTCCAGGAAGACTGCGTGTGGGCACATTCTGGAAGGGTGGGGGCCAAGGAGAGGGCATTCTGAGGGGCAGCGGGGGTCCCCTCTCCCTTCAGGCTGGGATCCCACGTTTCCCTCTCTTCTTCTGCCACAGAGCACCCCAGGGATCTGGGTGGTGAGCGGGCCCAGGATCTTAGAAGCACCAGGTCTGACGTTGCCTGTGGAGTCCAGTCCTGTGGACTGTGGCCCGGAGCCAAGCCCTGGAAAAAGGCCCAGCCCAGGTGTCACCTGTGCGCAGCACCAGGCGGGCCCAGGTGGGGCTCGCTGAGCCGTGGTCGTGGTGCTGGGCTTCCCAGCTGTGCCACCTGTGGGCCGTGTGGCTGTTGGTGTCACCCTCTCCTCTGGGTGGCGCGTCCCTGACTGTGGAGGAAGGGGTGGCCTCTCCGGGCTGTGATGCCGCGATTCGCTCTGTGGACCCAATCCGTCGCCTGCAGACTGCACTCCGCATACCTCGTCTCCCCTCTGCTAAATCACAAACAGAAATTGAACTCAGGGTCACGCATGAAGTCATGAGTGTAAGTTTATTTTTTACATGTGGAGTGTTCTTTATTTACAGCTGAAATCCCCCGAAGATTAAACTTTAAAAAGATTTAATAGTGCTGGGGTCAGATGGTGACCTCTTGCCATGCTCTAGGCAAGGAGGCAAAGCTGAACGCTCGCAGCCTCTTTGAAGAGGCTCGGCCAGGAGGGCGCCCGGTGTGAGACCAGCGGGCTGGCGCTGCCCAACCAAGCCCGTGGGAGGGGCTGGGGCCTTGGGGGGAGTGGGGGCCAGGAAGCCTGGGCCGGGGCCGTGCAGGGAGAACAGGGTGGAAAGAAAGAGGATGCCGATTGGGGCCAGAGCTCTTTGACTAGTGGTGTCATTTTGCTCTGGGAAAACAAGTCCCCTCAGGAGGGTCTGCCATGTCCCTTTGGCTTCTGCTAGGGAATCCTCTCAAATCTGGTAGCTGACAACTTTGTCAGAAGGGGTCAGGGATGGTGGTGCTACCTGCATGCGAGAAGGTGGCTGGGGGATGTGGATGGGCATCACCCCCTCCGGCACACCTGACGGAGCTCAGCTGCACAAGCAGCACTGGGAAGACACAGCATTTTTTTTTTTTAACTGGGAGACTTTTTCTTTAAGAACCTTTTTCTCCCCTATGCAATTTTAGCCTCCTGTTCACTGACAGTCTTTTGTTAAAGGATGTATTATTGTTGAAATTGACGCAAGAGGAACGTGTGTCCTCCCTGGCTGTGGGCACGGAACTCCAGCCCAGGTCCGTGGGATGCACAGCAAACCTGGACCGACAGAGCCCCTGGCTGGGTCTGAACCCACCCCAGCTAGTGCGGCCTGGCCCATCAACTTCCTCTGGGAATCCAGGCTCTTCTTGGCGTACAGTTATTTTATGAGGAAAGTGGGGTGTTTTCCAGGCCTGTATTTGATTTTCACTTACAATTATCTCCACATAAGTCTTCAATTTTGGATTTTGAATTGGAGACACATGAACCCGGCTATGCATGTTAAAAGATCAGTGACAAAAATCACATGACATTTGCATGCCGTAATTATTCCCCCAACCTCCTCAGCAGGCTTTGTTTGGAAGTCAAACCTGCATGCAGCGCATGCCCTTCTTTGGGGGGGGCTTACATGAATTTGGATTTGGGTTTCTTTGTGTTCACGTCTAAGTGAAGCAGGCTTGGTTTCAGACCCCACTCTCGTATCTCCGAAACCCTGGCCTCCGTCCCTCCCACCTCTGCGGCACGAGCTGTGGAATTTTTATCCTTTGGGCAGTGTGTTTGGTCTCTGATGGGTGGACTTAGGGCTCATAATGACTTTGCAGGTTGGGCGACTGCTTGCTGTGACCCTGCGACCCTCGCCAGCACGGAGGACATCTCAGACTCCTCCATGCCTGCTTCCTCCTCTCGCACGTGGGGCCGTGGAACCTACCTTGTGGGGTTGGTGTGAGTGGAATGACATAATGCCCGTGAGGTGCTCAGCGCAGTGCCTGGCACGAAGGAAAGCCTCTGTGCGTGGTTACGATGACGACCATCAGAGTCAAATATCGGCTTATCAGAGAGCAGTTATCCGCCTTTGTGTGCCCAGCTCTGCAGACCCCCCGGGAGGTGGACAGGCATCTGTTGGGTCCCAGTGGACAGAACAAGCCGGCCTGGGGGAGGCCGGAGGGCAGGTTTAAGTCCTGCATGGGGCTGTGCTCCTGTCACAGCAAAACCTCCACAGCCCGCAGCGAGGTACCAGATGAACTCCTGTGATCTTAGGAGGGGCCTCTATGCAGCCTACTCTGTGGCCCGGGCCACCCTTGGTCTACACTCCGAGCTCACCAGAGTTCCCTGCAGTGGATTCCTCAGCTCTTAGTAATCTGCTCACTCAATAAAGGGTGATGCGTTATTCAGGGGTCCACGCAGCCTCAGCTAATTGCCCAGGTTCCGGAAGAATTGTTTTGTAATGCAAATAGTTGTTTGTACCACATGTGTGCTTCGAATAAAGGTCTAATCTGGTGATTTCACCCTATAGGAAGGAGATATTTGCTGGAACCAGTATATGCTGAAGGGGACGAGCATGCCTTTCTCTGGAAAAATCGTGGCATGGACATTTATGTGCAGAGGGGTTCTTTTTGGATTTCCCTGCCACTCTTGAAGCCAATAACAGCAGGTGTTTGGTGTACTTTGGATCTAGTTTGGCGACCTTTAAAAATTAAGGGCCATTTGGGCTTCCCTGGTGGCGCAGTGGTTGAGAGTCTGCCTGTCGATGCAGGGGACGCGGGTTTGTGCCCCGGTCCGGGAGGATCCCACATGCCGCGGAGTGGCTGGGCCCATGAGCGATGGCCGCTGAGCCTGCACGTCCGGAGCCTGTGCTCCGCAACGGGAGAGGCCACAACAGTGAGAGGCCCGCGTACCGCAAAAAAAAAAATTAAGGGCCATCAAGAGCTCCTTAGAGATACTGGTTGCTTTCATCTTGTTCTTCTTGACTCCACTCTCTCTCCCCTCCACCCCTCCTCCTTGCCCCTTCCCCTGCCAGCAATAGAATTTGAAGGCATTGTCAGAGTGAGAAATGGGAATTAGGATTACAGAGAGAGATGCACTGATGCAAGGAAGGCTCTTTTGGATCTTGTTAAAATGGATCTATTTTGCACGCTTGCTTTTAAAAAGTCGGTATATCAAGAAGGCCAGGAGCTTCTTGTGAGAGGCACCTTAGCAGTGGGAAGGGTTGGGGCAGAGTCCAATTTAGGCTTCTCAATAGACAAACACCTGTACTAAGGCACATCTGAGAGCTTGGGCCACATACCCGCAAGTAAGCAGAACAGAGCCTTATTGAGAAAAGTCCGAAAGGACTGGAGCAATCAGCTTACAATGAGGATTTTTGCTTCGTAGGAATGTGGTCTTGCTTGCTGAAAACATATCCTTTGCGCAGAAAGCACGCATAATCCTAGGCCAACTTTGCCCTTTGAATAAAAATATGCTTAGCTGGAATTTTGGAGGTGGGGGACTGGGGAATGGAGATGGGGAGGAATCTCTTTCAAGCCTGTTCAACAGAATACGTGCTTATAGATAGAAACTCAAAGGGAGTAATAGTTATGGAGTTCTATTTTGTAAAGTGTGACCAACTGATACAATAAAACATTTGTATAAGTGGTGATTAAATTACATTTAAGAGAGTACCTCATTTATGGCCCTAAAAAGTACTTGTCGGAGCTGTCTTTTGGACAGAACTTGGAAGGCCTAGGGATGGTACAGACGAAAGTTTATCGGGCCCCACTTCTCCCTTGCTGTGTCCACCTGCACCGTTGGTACGGCAGTAAGTTCTGAGGGTCGTGTCAATATTTCCATTAAAGCACACACTTTTTAAAAATGGAGATTTATTGCTGTGGCAGGATATTTTGCTCTGGGGCGTAACTTAACTTACCGGGTCTACATTGGGAGAGACACTTTCTCCACCAAATTTCTGAAGCAGAATCAAAATTGATTTGGGTATTATTGAACGGTGCTACTTGATTTTCAAATATTGATTGAGCGTAACAGATCAAAGTACTATTTTTTTTTGAAAAGTAGTTTTGGCTGATATTTTATCATATCGTGACTTAAATGACATGCTGTATTGGAAAGTACTTAATATCATGCCTGGTATGCAGTAGGCACTCAGTAAATACTGCTTTGGCTCTGTTACTATGCCACCACCATCATCAGCACCACTACTTAGTTTTCTGAGTTGGGTAAATATTGAGTAATATATGGCATACTTCACCACAATGTCAGGAGGCTCTGGGTGCCCACATGTTAAATAGTAATTGTACTAAGTCTGATCCTGTATAAGTTTATGGCCAATTCTATCGTGTTAAAATAAATTTGGTGGTATAAGCAGCTTCGAAGTCACAGAACTGGGGCAGAAGTCCACTCTTGAGTGGTCAGTGTCGTGCACCCTGGGTCTTATGGGTACAGGCTGGTTGGCACCTTTAGCTTTGCATCGGCCTTCACTCTGTGAGGACAGACCTTGCATTTTCTGGGCTGGGGGAGAATTTGAGGGACTCAGAGGACCCTTGACTTTGGGGCTGGGGATTGGGAGGCCTGGTTCAAGGCCTTGCTTTTCCACCAAAGAGATATAGAGAAGTCACATTGGCTCTCTGGGCCTCTGGCTCCCATTTCCAGGAGGAAGACTCTAGGGTCCCCCTACCCTGACATCTATGCTCTCTGAGGCCATGTCTACAGAATAGCAGCCTGCAACTTGGCCGGCACTGTCCCTCCCCCAGTCTTTTTTTTTTTTTTTTTTTGGTACACGGGCCTCTCACTGTTGTGGCCTCTCCCGTTGCGGAGCACAGGCTCCAGACGCGCAGGCTCAGTGGCCATGGCTCACGGGCCCAGCCGCTCCGTGGCATGTGGGATCCTCCCGGACCGGGGCACGAACCCAAGTCCCCTGCATCGACAGGCGGACTCTCAACAACTGCGCCACCAGGGAAGCCCCTCCCCCAGTCTTTACCTCCCAGTTCTTCTCATCTTCCAGGACGTGGCTCAGATGTCCCCTCGTCAGAAAAGCTCTACCTCCCCCATGGCTTGCTGTCTTTCACCAAAGGAAGACATACCCACGGCTTTTAGTAAAATGAGAGCTCCATGCATCTGAGCATGGTAGCAACCAGGAAAAGAAGCAACTTAGCCAGTGAGTGCTTGGGGTTCCAGAACATTCTCTTCCCTTTATGTAGAGTCATAATTCTGATAGTCTGAGTCAGGCTCAACAGTGAGCCTCAACTATTTATTTACTTTGTGACACTTTATCACAACCTATGATTAGCCTAACACTGCCTTCCTCTTTCCCATAAATTTAAGTCCCACGATGGAAAGGGCCAAGTGCATGTTGCTCTTGCCTGATCTACAGGAAGTGCTCAGTGAGTATTGGTTGAAAGGGAGCTTGCTTCTGTGATCCATGAGGCTCCTATTCCTGGCCAGAGCCCCAGTTTCATCTCTAGAGGACAGTAGACCCGAGACAGACAGAAGTCTGGGAGTTCCAATGGAGCCCTACTTGGTTCCATGTTCTCTCTACTTCTTGTGGGTCTCCAGAGAAAAGAATTGGGTGAAGAGCTTGTTTCCACACTGGGCTTCCAGGTGGGGTTTAGCCCCTGAGGCCAACATGTCTATGGGGCCTCTGGATAAGAGGCTGTCCTTCTTTATCCTCCTTGTGTGATGCTATATCTGTCTGGAGCTTCCTGGATATTTCCTGGGTGAAATCTTCTCATGGCTGCAGGCCTGCCTGATCCCCACAGCAGTGTCCCATCGTCTACCTTCTGTACTTTTTTCATGGGGAGCTTCCACGTCACCTGCCCTGACCTTGCCCACACCCTGAGCCCTACCTGTGAAAGGGCACACCCACCCCCAGCCGGACCCCACCAAGATGAACCACAGACAACCCCTCCCACACACACAAATTAGTGGACTGTGTCTGTGTTGACACATTCATTCTCACCCTAATGATATGTTTATTTAACTGATGACTGCTGTCCTCATTAGGGACTCATTGTTGAGCTTGGAATAGTGATTATTTTTGCTGATATTCCTTTTCTGCAATGATGATTTTTTAAAAAATCACTCTTTTGGTGTGCTATGAATCCTTAATGAGGATAGTTAAATTTAAAAGAAACCCCCCAAACCACCCTTCAGGTTGAAAATAGAAGTGTCTGCACAAGCAGGCTGCTAATCTGCTGATTATTGATGGACATGATTGGTGACAGACCCACAGCTTTCAGTAAGATGAGAGCTCCATGCATCTGAGCATGGTAGCAACCAGGAAAAGAAGCAGCTTAGCCAATGGAAAGTGAATGCTTGGGGTTCCAGACATTCTCGTCCCGTTAGGGAGAGTCATGATTCTGATGGGTTGAGTATTAATAATGGCATCCAAATTGGACCCAGAGCTGGGTGATTCTTGGGAATGGATGGAGAAAGATGTTTATAAAAGCTTATTAGCCGAATACCCAGCAAGTTGGATAGACTTTCCAACCCCTGAAACCTACCTTTTTCCTTTGGAATTCTAATCAAATGCCCTCATGACAGGTGAGTACTTCCTGCTTCTCAGATGAGGATTAAGACTCTTAGAAAAGCAGCACTTTGGCTAAAACTGGGGTCAGGGTGTGCTGGAGTGACATCATGCATCTCGCCTGCAAGCCTCTGTCTTCTCATCTGTGGACTAAGCCCATGACAACAGTGACAGTGCTGTGGGAAGCATCCTGCGGTGGCTTGATGGTAGGGATGGGAATCCCAGTGACCTCAGTCCAGTGACCAGCCTTTACAGGTCTCCATACAGCATGGGGACCTGGGGTAGGTGGGAGATGGGGTGGGGGGTGACATGAGGAAGCCACAAGGGAACAGGTGTGGCCAGACCTGGGGGATTTAGCACAGGTGGGAATGAACTCAGGACCTGGTTACTGGTTCCGGTATTAGCTGTGTGACCTGGGGCATGTCACTTGTCCTCTTGGAAGCTTAGTTTCCTCACCTTGTACTAGGGGTGTTGGGCATCAAATAAAATAACAACACGTCAGGGGCTCAGTTACATCTTAAATCCCAGTAATGGAAGCTGCTGTGACACGGCCACCTCCTCCCATATGTGTGCTGACTGGCCTCATAAGTGTAGCATCTCCTCTCTTCTCGAGATCCGTGAGCTTCTGGAATCCTGGTCCCACCCAGCCTCTCTTTACAGCATGACGCAGCCTTGCACCAGACCTGAGCACGTGCTAGGTTAGTGCTGTGGGTGTCTGGTCACCTGAGCTGCCCGGCTCCCGGCCCACTTCCCAGCCTGGGGCACCCCCCACCCCAGCCTCTTGGCTCCTGCTTTCTAGGGCGTCCGTTCTTCCCTCTGCCAGCACGTGTTGAGAGGCTGTGAGTGACGCTTCCTGCGTGGCTCCTGGTCTACACTTGGGCATGGACGGAATGTTCCTCGCTGGAGCTGCCTCCAAATGGTGGCCTTTAAAACGTTCCTGCTCGTTCACTAACCACCAGGGCTTAGGATATGGGCTTACTCTCTGTCTTGGTCCTGCACGGGTCCCCTCCTGCTGCTGCCATCCACAGCTCAACGTTGGGCCATCCAGCAGCCGCTGAGAACCACTGGGTTCAAGGGGTGACACCCGCCCAGCTCTGACTCTCCTCACCAAATGAATTTCTCCTAAATACAGATTCAGGAGGAGTTCTGAGGCAGAGCATGGATGGACCAGGGAAGAGGTGATCCTGCCCAGAAACGTGGGCTGATCGGCACACTCTGGGCAGACTGTGTGTCCTCTGCTGTTTTAGGCAGGCTCCGACCTGAGTGCAGGGCAGGTCCTGACCTTGGGGGGACTGAGAGTCCAGCTGGAAAGATCGAGTGCATGTTTTTTGGTGCATTCCTCATCTGGTCCCCCTAGAAGACGTCCTCCAGGAGGGCAGGGACCATGTCTGACCTTTCCCTGTTGTTTCTCTGGCATCTGGCACATAGTAGTTGCTCAGTAAATATTCGCTGAATGAATGAATGAATGAATGACTGGGATACCTGCTTGTGGAATGCTAATGATGCTTGGAAGGGCAAGAGAAGAGAGCACAGGGCAGTACAGGATGAGCTTTGCCAGAGGGATTGTATAAACAATTGCTATTGAAATTCAGAGGCTGGCCAGGGGCCCTTTCAGGCTTTGGCTGCCAAAGGCTTCTTAGGAGAGACTGCTCAAGCTGATTCTTGCATCCTGGTTGGCGCTTGGAGGTAGAGAGGAGGGAGAAGGGTGTGCAGAAGGCAGGGTGGGGGTGGGCAAAGGCCTGGAGGCTGGACTGCAGGTGTGTCTAGGGGACAGCAGGTAGATCCCTGGGGCTGGAGGGAGGGAGGGTGTGTGCCTGGGAAGCTTTGGGGACCGTCCTGGAGAGGTCAGCAGAGGCCAGAATTCACAGGCCCAGGCTGGAGAGTTCAGCTGTGACCCCTGATGTTATTTTAAGGTGGTGGCTTTTTCATATTTAATTATGAATGAAATTGCATTTGAGGACGGCAGCTGATGACGGCGTGTGGTTGTGCTGTGTGGGCTGCTTTCAAAATAGCTCACCCCAAACTTCATTAGTGATTAGTTTGAGGAAGCTGCAGCCTGACCTGCCAGTACTTTTCACATCGTCTGTGTTCTTGGGGAAGGGCTCTAGCTTCAGGGGCCCTTTTCTAGGCCTCGTTCTTGGAGGCCCATCCCTGGGGACCTCAGCGTTTCTTGATGACGGGCAGATTGTTGCCCTTTGTAATTCTCCTTTGCCCTTCAACTTAGTCCTCTTTGAACTTGGAGCACCCCGAGGGGACACTGACAGAAACCCCTGCCTGTGGCTCTGCGCGGCCAGGGAAGCCAGGGCTGGTGCTGGACGTTCTCAGCCAGGCCACCTGGCCCACCAAGTTGGGTTGCCGAACCGAATGGCTGGCGTCCCCATCTCCTGACTTCTCCTAAATATGGTCAGTGTTTGTAGAAGCTCCCATCACCATCTGCATGAACTGTAGCTTTCGGCTTGGCCCCCCTCCCTTTCCTGGACTTAGTATAAACCCTCATTATAATCGAGATTAGCCTCAGTGAGAAGTACACATGGGTTGGCAACCACAGCAAATCCCAAACAGCATCTCCAGCGCTGTGATGAGCGTGACATACCAGTGCTGGTCCCGTTTCCTCCCCTGAAATCCCATTCCTGACACTGGCCTGAGACACTGCTGCAGCCCGGGGGAGGGGGCGGTCTCCTCCACGGGAACGCTCCGGTTCCAGCTCCAGCTTTCTTCCCCTCGTAGCAGGCTTGGCTTTGCTCCCCGCTCCGCTGCTCCTCCCTGTTTGACCTTCGGAAAACTGCCTGGCGTCTCTGAGCCTCAGTTTCCTGGTATCCTTACATGGGGGATAAAGTGAATCATAGAAATTAAATAACGCTAACGCATGGAACTGAGAGCACTTGGTGCTGCTGCGCTCCCGGCAAGAGCTCAGTTAACGCCAACTCCTCGCTCCCCCGTCATGGCCGTGGCGATGCCGGTGGACAGCGTGGCTTGGGGGCTTAGAGCACAGAGGCAGAGAGCCCCCTAATTGAACCCTGGCTCTGTCGCTTCCTGGTGACTTGGCCTTGGGCAAGCTGCTTGACCTTCCTTTGCCTCCGTTTCCTCCTACCTGTTTGAGGGCAGTGCTGATAGCGTTTCGCAGGGTTGTTGTAAGGATTTGAACTTGGACTACACCAAGGGGCACCCAGCCCATGGTGAGCTTTATTCACGTGCCAGTAAGTATCAGTTCTTACTGTTTATCATTGTGACTACCGTATCATTATCTTAGTAGTTACGTGATCTGGATCACATTGGCTAACCTCTTGAGCCTCAGTTTCCCTGAAACGACGCAGGGACACAGTGACCGGCGGCGTGTGTGAGAGTGCAGGGCCCAGCGGGCCTGGCTGGCCCTCCTTCCCCTGGGCCGTGACGCTCCGTAGCTAAGTAACCCTGGCTGATGTGTGGCTTTTGACGGAGGTGCTCGCGGGAGAGCTGCGTGTGCCGCCCTCCTCCTTCGGGTGACAGCTGTCTCCAGGCAGATGCCTCCCCCATGTTCTGGAGCAGTGAAAAGAGGAGAGAGCGTCCCAGATTTAACTTCGGAATGTGCACGGAGTCGTGCCAGCCTGCCTCCGAGCCCACAGGGCCCGTGGGCTGGATGGTCTTCGGGGTCACTGCCGCTCCGGACTCTGGGACATGAGAACCCATGCGGCAGGGTCTGGGATCTGGGTTGGGCTCTTGAACCCTAAGTGCAGTGGGAGTCCCAGAGCAGCGTGTGCAGCTGGGAAGAGCCACTGATCGCCCAACTGAGGAGTCTTTCTCTTGGTAACTTGTCTGTTGGGCGTAGTGGTGCAGGTGTGAGACTTGATGGGAAATGGACACACTTTGGGAGGAGTGGGCGATAGTGGGGACTCAGGCCTGTTTCCCAAGGTCTCCACACCAGTGCTCTGTGGTCTCAGGCTGTAGCATGCATAGGCCTTGTCTCACCCCTGGGCAGAGACCCGCTCTCTGATATGCTGACCTTCCCAGGAATTCCGGAGACAGGCCTATGACAGGCCTCCTGTTAGGACCCATAAGGCCACTCATAGAGATGGACATCGCCACCTTGGGGAGAGGGTTGCCCTCATTGCAAGTGGCATTGCAAGGCCTCTGCACCGTAGAGTGACAGGAGGGACGGCCGAAGCCCTGGGGAGCGGCGGAGTGCGAAAGGGATTGGGGCAGGTGACTGTGCTCCAGACAGGCCACTGTGAGTGGCTGGCGGCTGTGGACTTGGAGGCTGTCTGCTTCTGGAGGCAGGGTGGTCTCCTCTGACGTCTCCAGCCCTAAGTGTTCTCTTCTCTCCCAGATATCTGAGTATGAGCCCCAGCTCGAGGTATCCCACAACTGTGAGCTGGAGAACCCTGCGAGGGTGTCCGATGTGCATTTGTCACTCTAGGGAAGGCAGGCGGACTCCCAGGTATACCTGCCCTGGCCCCTGGCAGCCTGCCCCCACCCCCCT